>NC_079173.1:33228769-33528769 GCF_947568905.1 Ostrea edulis
GAATGCAAGAAAAATGCTTTAAACATTCTAATGGCTTGAGTAGAACAATTTAATGACACAGATCACAGAGTAATGATTGGTTCGTGAATAGATGTTGACAACAGCACAATTCATCGAACAAATGATATATAAATGGCCTGTGTATCGTTACAGTATGTAATTTTTAAGTGATCACAAAAGTTTATATATCTGGAATTGCGTTTGCTACAATAACAACGAATTCTTTTCCCTGTGAAATCAAATATGTCTACAGATTTCCCTGTGAGCGCTATTTATTGAATCAATACAAAGTCACCCAAAATCTATTCTGACAAAATACCAATTTTGATTTAAAGTATTAAATTATAGAACACTCATGAAATAAATAAATTCTATAGTATATGCAATTTTTTGGTTTGATTCTTTGAAATTGTGTGGGGTTTTTTTTTTTTAATTCTGATAAAAATACATATGCATCCTTGTTATGGGTATCTGTACCTGTTTTTATGCACCCTCCTCTTACATCGGATGAGGTATTGAAGGCGATCGGACAGACCAGCTCAGTTAAAGCGCCAGGTATGGACAGAATTCACTGTATGTTAAATTTGTAGAACTTCTATTTCCACAATGATAACAAAAATTTCATCTGCAAGTTAATTTCATTCTATACAGAATGTTTAAAAAGTACAGGGAATGAAAATCACTTTGCTGTAAGTTGTAATTCATTATGAGCGTGTTCGCTGTAACTGTGTTTTACTGTAAGTGTGAATTCATTATGATCGTGTTCACTGTAACTGTGTTTTACTGTAAGCGTGAATTCATTATAAGCATGTTCATTGTAACCGTGTTTTACTGTAAGTGTGAATTCATTATGAGCGTGTTCACTGTAACTGTGTTTTACTGTAAGCGTGAATTCATTATAAGCTTGTTCGCTGTAACCATGTTTTGCTGACATGCAAAGTCCATGTCAGTTTCAAATTCCTGAATTTGTTAGAAAAATCATTTACATAATGTACTATTAAATTGCAGATCATAAGTATAAGCTTTTGTTGAAATCATAAGTATAAGCTTTTGTTGGAATCATAAGTATAAGCTTTTGTTGGAATCAAAAGTATAAGCTTTTGTTGGAATCATAAGTATAAGCTTTTGTTGGAATCATAAGTATAAGCTTTTGTTGGACAATCTCTCCATTGATTTTACGTTGTGTTTTATCAATTTATGTAGTTTTTGGTTATAGGTAAAATGTATTTAGACTTCAAAATTTAGATTTCAAAAGAAAGTATATTCTAATTGCATTGTTTATTGTCATTCTTGTTAAGATCATCAGGAGTGATGTTAATTGTCATTCTTGTTAAGATCATTACGAGTGATGTTAATTGTCATCCTTGTTAAGATCATTAGGAGTGATGTTAATTGTCATCCTTGTTAAGATCATTAGGAGTGATGTTAATTGTCATCCTTGTTAAGATCATTAGGAGTGATGTTAATTGTCATCCTTGTTAAGATCATTAGGAGTGATGTTAATTGTCATCCTTGTTAAGATCATTAGGAGTGATGTTAATTGTCATTCTTGTTAAGATCATTACGAGTGATGTAGATTAATGGTTATATTGGTGATAGAAAGCTTTATATCATTACAATCAGAGTCAGAAAAGAAGAGTTTGATGTTCTAGAATTTCCAAGATCAAGTCGAATCTCACCGAGGCTCAAGTCGTATGGCCTTTTATGGACATAAATGTATCTTATTTTGAAGATGTTCACGGAGATGGAGAGAAGCGTGACAGAAAACCTCGGGGAAGGAAGTCCGAGATGGGAAGCTTTCGAGGAATGTAAGGGGTTACTCTAGAGGAATGATTTTTTCAGCATATCTGTTATATATGTCTCATTATTGTTAGGTTCTCAGATGTTTATTTTGTAACAGAGTGCAGCAGGTTAAATCAATGTTGTTACTTAGATAACCAAAGTTAATTTACACTTTATATATTTTATGCACTGGTTTTTATGTTAAAACAAGATTTTTAAAAAATTTCATACCATTTACAGGCATCATATATTAACACCCCCCCACCCCCCTTAATTTGATCCCAGGAGTACAGGGGCAAAAATTAGGATGGTTGATGTTCTTGATAAGTTTTTAAAATGCTTGAATTCTATGGGTCTGGTGATTTTATGATAGTGATATTGTTAAACTCTTGCCAGTAAAACCTGTTGTGCTTCATTTGAAATGCATAACTCACAAAATGCATGATTTTCTTTTTTGCAGCAAAGAAGAAATTGGCAGAGCTGGTGAAAAAGACGGTGGTTAACCGCAAGAAACTGAAGAAAGACACGGATGAATATCTGTTTATAGACGCCCTGTTAGACTTCTCCACTGATGAGGAGCTCATCTTTTCGGAATCGACCACTTTCATAATAGGAGGATTTCACACCACGGGAAATCGTGAGTCGGCTTTTCTTCATTTTACTGGGTATAGTCAGTGTTTGAAATAACCATAAGCCTGACAACTCGAGATGCACACATTTTGCCAGGGGTGAACAAATTTCTTTAAAGAGATTCCTTAAAGAGATGACTGACAGAACTAAATAAAAATTAAGATCTATCAACTCTACTTATCCTACTGGTAACAAAGGGGCTTTATAAAATTATATATTATGATAAAGCGATATTATAATTAATCGCTTTAATTAGAAGATGGTTTTAATTAATAAAGTAATTTCAAGAATGGGAGTTATTTTCATTTTATTATCTACACAATATATACTGATTCTTTATTTCCTTAAGCTATACAGCTCATCGGTTATAAATACAAAATATTTACAAATATATACAAATAATACAGTAGAGGGTGAGTAGACTGAACCCTTACCCCCAGTTCTAACAGGACGTGCATTGAACCAGAACAGGATTTGAACCCTGGTTTGGTGTTTTTTTTTTCTCTCGATAAAACTTGTATACCTTATATCCTCCATCCACAGTTTTAACTTGGGCAATCTACTTTTTGGCAACGCATCAGGATATACAGGATAAAGTCTACAAAGAGATCAAACAAGTCGTAGGAGATGAAGACGTGAGCCCACAGTCTGCCTCGGAATTAGTGTAAGACTGGTATCCACAATATTATAATGTTTTAATGGCCGTTTGATTGTACACACAGAACAATACGCAGACGACTTGACTCGGGTTCGTTAGGGGACATGTATGAATTGCAGTACTTACAGACTGATTGTTTCCTTTATCATTTGTAAAACTTCTTCTTTAATTTTGATTATACTGTATAAAAACAAATTTAGGAAAACCAGAAAGGGATGTACCAAAATTGGGAGTTTCATAACCCCAGGGTTCTGACTCTAGGTAGGGTCCAAAATAGTCATATAGTGTTAATGTTACATATAGTATATGATGTTTGGTATGTTGGTTTACCATAAGATAGAGTATCACTTTCCATTTTGATGACCTTTGACCTGGACCTTTTATAAAAGGTCAAATAATAGAATTGTTTGGTATTTTTGTTGTCCGGACCATAACTTTTTTGTCTTTTGACATAGGCCTTTGATACTTGGTATGTGGGTATACAATGATAAGACAATGTGCCATGTGCCATTTTTTGCTGACCTTTTATGCAGAGATCAAATAATAGAATTTTGGGAGCATTTATTTTTTGTCCAGATCATAACTTTTTTTGTGTTTTGATATTTGGTATGTTGGCAAGTTTTAATTTACTATCATATGTTACAACACTGTTCCTTGTTTGAAGCTCATATACATATAGGTGACTGTTATGTACCGTAAGTCTTAATTTTCCACTTTAAAGATGATCCCTAAAAATGTTTTTAAAAAACTTTGGAAAATGGAAGAGGAGACATCAGTTTTAGTGTGCTAAAACAATTCTTCCTTGTTGATTTATAATTTTCAACCTATTTGACAATACTATTTGTATTATTAACTTTGAAGTTTAATTCTAATATTCACCACTCCAGGTATTTCAACCAGGTTATTGATGAGACGATGCGGTGCGCTGTGGTGGCTCCTTGGGCTGCGAGGTTTCAGGATTTTGACTCTGAACTGGGAGGCCATAAAATTCCCAAAAATGTAAGACAGCTGCCTTTGTAAACAGTAAATGTGCTGCATGTGTCAGCAGAGATTTATTTCGTATCGCTATTACCGGTATCTCACGAAAAAATGACTATATTTTCTGAATGTAAGTAGTTTCAATGGCTATTAATTTTTATCAGTAAAGATCTGGCAAGTGATCATCAGGTTTTGAGACCAGGACCTGGGTAAAAATAACACCCTAAAATATCGCGTTTTTAAAATGCTGAATATTTCAAAACAAAATGTATTACAATCAGGGGTCGAAATTAACTTTTTCTACCACAGGCTAATTTTAGCCTGTGGGTAAAAAATCCACAGGCTAAAATGAAAACCTACAAGCTAAAATGAAAATAATGAAGCAGTGCTCTTTTTATATATATATATTTTCAATCAGTGATTTTCCCCATCATTACTGAGCCTAGTGGGTCAACAGGCAGCGTTTGGACAAGACACTAAGTTACGTAAGTCATATGGTGCAATGTCTAGGTCTCTTGATTATCGCACCTCTAACAGTCTAATCCACGACTTGTTTACCGCAGGTCTAGATCCAGTCTTCCAATTTCATGCCACATCAGGGTTGTCACTAGTGATTTTTTAAAGCGAATACAGGACTCATGGCTTTATAAGCAGCACGATTACGAGTCCTATGACTTTTTTGATAATCGTCTACGCGGTGAGAAATACACCCGTGTCGTCACTACAACCCGACCTCAATATGACAATGACATTCTCATGATTCTGATAAAAATAACTACCGGAAGACTTGGTAAAACATAGATTCCGATATTTTTTTGTAGATAAATGAATAACAAAAACGTCATACTTGGAATTATTCAATTTAATCACCCCTATAGGTGAACAGGACTCGTGGCACATGTCGATATGCGATGTCCAATCTCTAAAGCATTTGTTTGACTCCGAGTTTCTTAAAAAATCATAAAAGAAAAATCCGGATAAAAACGGTTATTGAAATCGGTCGTTCATGTAAGCGTTTGTATGATTCAGAGTGCAAGTTTGAGAAAAGCGAATAGCGCATCACCGTATAAAACGGATACGATACGATCATAGTTTGTAAATCACCACTCGCTAAGATTTTCGAGTGTCCATTATTTTTACTCGCTATTTTTCACATGTACTCGCTAATTTCGACCCCTGACAATATACAATTTATCAAATTTCACCATAAAAATCATTTATAGGATGCGATATGATTTACTAAGGGTCCTCATCCTATGTAGTTACGTAAGTGGTGGCACGTACTTGTATGTTTTAACCACCATCGAATACTGTGACATCAGTTCTGGGATCTTCATAACCTCGATCCTGCATCCAAGGACAAATACAGAAGCTGTTTCTAAACGTGTAATTTGTAGAATGAATAACATACCTGTTTACAGGCTACATTGGAATAATGCCCTCAGCTGATCATTGGGGAAAATAGTATCTGTATCAGGGACAGTATATGATTGTTATTACCCTCATAGCCAGTAAATGTGTGTTAATGGAAGTACCCAACATGTCATCGCAATATATCCAAATATTTACCAAACACTACCGATGTAATGAGTTCTCACAAGAATACAATGTTATATCCGATACTTTTATGTAAGTGAATTTTACATATGCCTAATCTGCATATGATCTGTTCCTGTCAACTCGACGTGATCCAACTATTCGGATCAAGTTCCTGTAGTAATGATAAATTTATTATATACCCTCTTATGCATTTTAAATCCACATTTATAAGATAGTAAATGTAATCCAAATTATCAAAAACACAGACATACCATACAATTATATTTTGTGTACGCAGTTTTGTTTGTGACGCGGTCAATATTTTCCACAAATAACGTTGCGTTGATGCATTGTGACGTTATTGTTATGGCACCAGTTTCAGAGGATACTGAATATGAAATCAGAAAATTACAGTGTGTGATCCGGAAAACCGGATCACACACTGTGAAATCCACAGTATCAAAGAACGATACATTGTTGGGTATATGGTAAAATGTTATATCCAATACTTTTATGTAAGTGAATTTTACATATGCCTAATCTGCATACAGGATGATATTATAACCGCCTGACCTTTCCATATGGCATTCATTTTCCATTTGTCACTGTAGACGCCAGTGATCCACGCTCTTGGTGTTAGTCTGAAAAATGAAAAGTACTACCCAGCTCCAGACAAGTAAGACTCATGTATCTCTTTTTTTTCTATTTTTTTTTTTGCACCAAACATTTAAAGAATAACAGATTTTTAGTTCACCTGAGTCCCTCAGGAGCTAATGTGTTTGGTAATTGTCTGTCGCCATCCGTCAAGATTTAAACATAATCAACTTGACTATTTCTCATAAGATTTGGTATTGAAAATCTTTTGGATAAGGGTAACTAGAAATATAGATTTCATAGTCAGTACATCCCCGGGACTGAGGAATGGAGTCAAAACCTTTTTTTTTTTAAAATTATGTAGTCTTTAAAAAGCTTCTTCTTTTGTCTGGGACATGTAGGAGGAAGGATGTTTCTACAAGAATTGTGAAATTCATGGCCCTTGGGTCAAGGGTTCTAATGCTAGGGCAAGGCTTTATGACTCTTAAACTGATCACGCATTTAATGCTTTAAAAATATTTTTAACTCTTGCTCAGCTTGAAGAAAAAGTAAATAATTATGTATTTGTTTATAAAAATCATGAAACCCTAAACCAAAATTGTGAAATTCATAACTCCTTTACCAGGCGTCAAGGTGGGACCAAAATACGTACATGTATGTATGGTGAAAATGCAGGTCATGTGACAATGTCTAGATGTATTCTTCATTATTTTTATGTATTGAAAAGACCTACGGTTTGGATAGCTATAAAAGGCATGTAGTTTTGTACTATAATTGCGAAACATTTTGTCCAGTAAATTCATCCTCTCCAGTTTGGTGTTTGGTGCATTGTGACAAAATGCTGTATTTATGGCTGTCCATGAAGACTACTACCAAACTTGTGGAATTCATGACTCTTGAACTAATTATACTTTAGGGGTAGCAATCATTTAGCGAAAATACAGAACATGGTTTTTAATGTTCTTTATTTTTGCACATTGAAAAAGCTAAATCTGGAAAGTTTAAGGTCACTTCATTTTCATTTTTTCTTTTATTATTGACACACCTTGTTTGATTGAACTGTTTTGAAAAGTTGTGGCATGATATCCAGGTAAATGTTTATAACAGGTAATATCATGATTTAATCACATTGTATCAGCTGTAGAAATATGTATTAACCCAGTCAATATTTCCATCAGTGAATGTTAGTTTCTAATTGCTGTCTCTATCTTCACAGGTTTGATCCAGATCGATTTAGTCCAGAAAACACAAAGTCCAGACCAGGGCTTGCTTTCCAGCCGTTCGGATTCGCTGGCAAGAGAATCTGTCCTGGGTACAAATTTGCTTACGCTGAGGTCACAATTGGACTGGTGGCTTTGCTTAGAAAGTTCAAGGTGAAAATGGTTGAAGGTCAGGTTGTGACCCCTGTTCACAATTTTGTAACCTCCCCAGCAGAGGAGATCTGGATCACAATTCAGAAGAGATGAAACACATCTAAAATAATTGTATTTTTCATTGATTTGAAGCAAAAAGAATAGAAATGACTGTGGGCATGATTCGATACATGTATATTAGCAATTGCTTTTTGAGGTTTAAAACCAAAGGTTGTTTGTGCTCTTTTCACTCCATGGAGGCAATTATGTTTACATTTCTTTTGTTTTATTTTCAATGTAAACTTGTGCACTTTGTAAAGTTTTTGTAAAAGTTCATTGTTGTTAAATACTATCAATATCAACCACAACATCATTGGAATACATACAACTGTTGATGTTGTAAAATCTACAATACTTCTTAATTACGTATTTATCATGTGATAAAAGATTTCTGCATCCCAGATGTGAACGCGGGCCCATACCCTTTATTACACACTGTGTATCATCACCCTTTGTTATACGTTTCTTGTACATTTCATTTTGTAATAACTCAGATTTCCTCCACTATAAAGTAGACAACGTTTTGTAACAATGGACAAACGTACATGTATGTCTGCAAGAAAATTAGAGATATAAGAGAGAGAATGAACTCTTAAAAAGATGTATTGCATTTGAATATAATGAGAAGAAATTGGAGCCTGTCGTAGTTTACATAAGTTTTGCAAAGTACTAAAATTAACTGCGAATTCCATGTGGAAAATACTACATGCACCAATCACATAATCCAACCCAAAACTAAAAGACGGGACAGTTATTCCTGAAGTCCCCAGGAGATATATTACACAGTTTTTATATTTAGTCATCAAAATGAACTGCAAATGCAAAGTGACTGTCTGTAACATTTGATAACACAAGCGAAATTTAGCATGATTTACAAAGTGTACATCTAGTCATCAAAATAAACTGGAAATTTAATAATTTAACACAAGCAAAATATAGCTTGTGATAAATTTACAAAGCATACATCTAGTCATCCAAAATAAATTGGAAATGCAAAGTAACTACCTGTAACATTTGATGATTTAACACAAGCGAAATATAGCTTGTGATAATTAACATAGCATCTTTCATGTTTGTGAATTTGTTGGGCATAATAGTCATGTATAAACAATATTTATATTGGCTTTGCAAGCTGGTCAATTTCAGTAAGGTCACTTAGTGATGTTAATAATTGTTGCTGTAAAGTGTCATCCCTGCACACAATTTAGAATTGTACTAATGTCATGGTGGCAGGCTTAGAAATCATAGCATCATTTAGAGATGTTGTTGATTAAAGTATCAGACAATTTAGTGCAATGCTGCTCATTCTCTGGAAGTGAAACACTTCTTTCTGATGTTAATTATTCATTTTCTGTACATCCATTGTTTTTTTTTTTTTAAGCTTAGTAGTAAATAATCATTTTTTTTTATATAAAGATACATATCATGATGCTGTTGTTGTTTGTGATCCAACATTCCAACCCACATAAAGCGGTCAAAGTGTGGGGGTGGTAGTTTGGGGAGGGGGGATGAAGATTGATTGATTGATGTTTTCCACCACTCAACAATTTTTCATTTATCTGGTGGTGCCCAGTTGTTATTGGTGGAAGAGAACCCAGATACAATGTACCTGGGAAGAGACAACCGACCTTCTGCAAGTACACTGGGAAACTTTCTCACTTACCGGCGCGAGCGAGATGAAGAGGTTATAAGGAAGGATGGGTGTGAAACATAACTCTTGAACAATCTTCACAGTTTTTATATGAATTTGGACGGGAGGGACTTCAATCCTACAAACTGGCATGCTTGCCAATAGAACAAAGGGCATTCAATATGTTTTCTTGCACCATTTTATCCAAAAGGCCTTATATTCACGAGGAAGTGATGAAAGGGTTACAGGCCTGGATTTCTTAAAATAAACTTAATAAAATTTTAAATTGAGATTTTTTATATGCCCGCATAAAAATGCGGGCGTATTATGCTATACTGCTGTCATCCGTTTGTCCCTTTCACTTTGTATTCGCAACTCCTCCTAAACCCTTTGGGGAATTTTGATGAAACTTGGTACAAAGAAAGATCACAATGTGGAGATGTGCATATTGCAAGGGGAATGCTGCACTATTTTTGAAGGAGTTAAGGCCCTTTGACTCAGAGTTATTTTATGCAAGTACCTTGTCTTTGCAACTCCTCTTAAACCCTTTGGGGATTTCAATGAAACTTAGTACAAAGAAAGATCACAATGTGTAGATGTGCATATTACAAGGAAAATGCTGTCCTACTATTTTTGAAGGGGGTACACTGGTGGAATTTAGAGGGGGCGCTGCCCCCCCCCCCCCCCCCCCCCCATCTTGTTTCGGAAAATGTACTAAACGATAAAAGAAGCAATAATTTCTTCCACTCCCAGAGAAATAAATGACAACAGTTTTTGATTTCTTGAATTACTTTATTGGGAGAACTTAATTTTTAAAAAAAACAAAACAAAAAACCTTAAAATTTGGGTCATTTTATTAATTTCACATTATCAAAATGATAGAAAATAGTACAAATAACTAAATAGGAGAAATATTTCAAGCCCCATAAAATCCAGGAGCTTCCGGGGATTCGCCCCCTGGACCCCCACCAGGGCTTCCCACTGCCTCATAACGTGACGCCCCCTGTAACCGCAATTCAAGGTACAGCCCTTGGACTTAGATTTGTTTAATGCAAAATACATTGTAATTGCAACTCCGACGAAATCCTTTTCTGGATAATCCTTTCTTACGTGTTCAAATTCCTGGGTTAATAATGTATGCGGGCGTATCATGTACTGGTCTAGCGGTGCCCTATTTTTGAGAATCTAAGCCATGTTCCGGATTTTTTATTTTGATTTTATTTATTTATTTTAGTTTTTTTTTTGGGGGGGGGGGTGTTAGCTACATGTATTTAGTTCGATTACATTATGTGTACTCGGACGACAGTTCACATGAAAACAATTACAAAACATAATGCATCTGAATTGAAAGATGGGCAAATGCATGTAGATCTAAAGATCCTATTTAACCATTTGATTTTGCACGGAATATGTAACTATACCTGCAGACAATATGTAACACGATATTTCAGGTGGGTTTCACTGTTTATTTAGTTTTTTAATTTTTTTTACTATTCCGCAAATATATATAACGATTCCGCAAATATCATGCCTGGATTACTTTGCGGAAAAATAGAAACATTTTTAAAAATTTGCGAAAAAGCAGGAAGTACATTTTTCGAAAGAAGATGGGTGACTTTATTGAGCAGAGAACCCACAGAAGGACATATATCAAATTAAAATTGAAACTCTCCAGAAAAAGAAAAATTTACATTCTAGTTACAACAATCAATCCATATTTTCCAAAAATGCTATTTCAAAGGAACATTGAAAAAAATCCTATTTAAAATCACGTATATGCGAAAAACGCACAAAATAACAATAAATTTGACTTTTCCAAGCAGATTTTCATATGGAGTGGGCCAAGTCTCCATTGTGAACTGAGTAAAATATGTTAGTACATGTTCAGGTGGCAGGGGACAGTTTCTTTGGTTTTGAAACATGTGGATAGGGGGTATACACCAACGTCAGATTATGACAGACTAATGAAAAATCATATTTCCCTTTTATGTCAATACTTGTATTTCATATTAGTGTAGTTAATAAATTATGACCCTAAATTACATGTAATCTATAAATACTGGTGCTGGTGCACAAAACATGCTCTGAGCAAGTTCCCCTTTTTTGCTTTGATTTTCCCTCATTTGGGCTAATCCGCACCACCCCCACACCATCACAGTACCAAACATGGGGATTTAGACACTGTGCACAATCAAGAACCCCATCTGCCCTTCTCAAAAATCTACCTCTCATATGGGGCCATCCACCTTCCCTCACAGCTACAGACCTTTTGCTAGACCCTGCATGTTTTCACCGGAATTTCTTCAGCAACTGACCACGTGTCTTAGTTTCGTATTTGCACCCATCTATATGCTAGGAATCATGGTGACACCTACATGTTGTATATCAACATTTTTACTAAGCACTCGGCTACATTTGACATGCATCCTAAAATTATTGTATACATTTTTACACATGTAATATCACTTCAAATACGGGGTAATTCCATTTTTTGAAAAAGTTGACTGGGGCCTATAGTGCGAAACTGTCCCCTGCTACCTCAGGTGTAAAATGTTTTTTGTAAATAAAAGTATGGAGACTTGACCCACTCGATGAAAAAAAATTACTTCTTGTATATATAACTTTTGTCGTATTATCAAGAAAATTACTATGTCCACGACGGGTTACATTACATAGCCTGAAATTCGTAATTTTGTAATGAGATGGATAGCCGAGGTGGTATAGCGGAGGTCTCAGTGAAAGTTTTCGACAGGCCCAGATTGCATAAATGTGGTTCGAATAGCAATTTTTCCTACCTATTATTTTTTCTTATGAATTATCAGACTTCCCATAATCATTTGTCTCTGGCATTTTATGCTAAGTTTTAATCATTGCATGCTGTCTTAATGATAATCACAAGTTATTGATTCCAACATGCATCGTAAACAAGTATGGGGCCTTTTGTGAAGTATGGATGTTGTAAACAACAATTTAAAGGAAAGGTAAAGAGTACAATTTCAACAATGCTTAAGAAGTTACATAAAGAGATCATGATAAAACCAAATATGCAACCAGTGTAGACTGTCTAAAGGCACAGTGAACTACAGTTCAATACAAAAACAAAATTAAATCAAGTGTCTGTTTTTGTCCCATTTGTATTTGGGCACCGTGTAATTCATGGACTGGAGTTATGGAGTGGAGTTTGGAGTGAAATTTTGGAGTCTGTTTTTTCTCTTTTCTTTAGTTTAATTTTTGCTTTCAAGCAAAAACTTAAATTAATTTCTTTTGTGGTTTTGTTTGTTAATAGAAGTAGTGTTCAATGGAATCTAATTTTGTGTCATCTAAAGCATGGGCACTAATGGAACACCCTTCCATTGTCTGTCTGTCTGTCCCTCTGCCACTAGGTGACACCTTATATCTATTGAACTGTAAGAGGTATTAGTTTAATATTTAGCCAAGACATTATGAAAAACACCAGCATCTCTGAAACTGGGTGTGAAGTATTCTGACCTTTCACTTAATTGGAAAACAATTCTATGAGCTAATGTAATCTAACAGAGCTTTCATTTTCAATTAGTATGTTACCTAAAACAGTGACAGTTTATTCTATGTTTTAATCAAATTTAACTGTTACATAAATAATGACCACCATTGCTTTCAACACATAATTGGAAGGTGATAAAACCCCATAACTAAATTTTATCTTTCTGTCACATCTTTGTTATGTCTGCTAAAACTTTTATAGGTTTTTTGACCACACAGCTGTACAATGTAGGTTAATAAAATGTTACAAGGTTGTTTGATTTTTGCAAATTCGTTCAAATAGCTACTTCCATGGTTTATATGCATTTCCATATAATCCATATTGAGGAAGATTATTCAATGATTTTTCTCTCGTTTACTTTAAATATGCAACTATCAACTTGGCTTCTTAACATGGCACTTTAAAAAGATTATCAATTCACATATACATTTACTTAAATAATATACTTTGCTATGCATTCAATATATTGGTGACTCATGTTGTTCTGCGGAAAACTAAGTTAACCCAACACTAGGTCACATAGATCAAAATTAAACGGTCCTTGTTCACAGTTTACTCAGGGTGTAAGGATTCTGGGCTTTCACTTAGAAAATTATCTATGAGCTAATGTAATCTAATAGAGCTTTCATTGTCAATTAGTGTACTATCTAAAACTGTGACAGTTTATTCAATGTTTAATAAAGATAAACTGTTTCAAAAACAATAAATACTTTGCTTTAATTGACTGGAGGTGTGATATGACCCGTGGCTGATTTTGTTGTTCTCGGGCAGCATTTTAATGAAGATATTTTACATTGCATCTGTCTGTTAGAATTATTAGGTTAGCACAAGGGAGAGAATGCTTACAGAATAGGAATGCAAGAGTGCAAGTTTTTGAGGGAGGGAGTGGACTATCACTACTATGTAGTGGTATAAGTGTATAACTTATTTTAAATATATTTTTGATAAGTTCAGATAACCAAATGAAAAAGATCTTTCTATTTGTTTTTATTATTTTCTATAAAGATAGGACTTTTTCTGTTAACTACACAATTTAAATCAATCGAGTTTCAAAGATATAAAAAATCTAAAACAATAACCGATTTATTTACCGACTCCACAAAAATAATATATTTGAATAACTCCGCCTTAATTTGATCCCACGACACTATATCTAGGCAATCAACAATAATGGAGAACAATGAAAACGAGGGGTAGACCAGCGAACACAAGCAGTTTAACAGATTTAGAGAGAAAAGCGAGGAAGAGATAGGGAGATATGGAGAGACTTAAAGAGAAAATTATGCTATATTAACAATATTATGTACATTCTTCCATCATGGCTTTAATTCTGTATTTTCCCGCAGTCATGCGCCTGGCGGACCTTATTAAGATTCAACAGAAAAGTTGAATGTCAATTTAACTATAGAAACAAGAGGTTCACCGAGTTCAAAATCGAAGATAATTTTAATTTTAGCGTACATAACATATACCATGTATATCTACGCTCAATTTCATATCATTTTTTAAGCTCAGATACGCCATATATAGCTTTAAAAATTAATTAATATTCTTAAAATTTTATGAAAAACGGTAGGTGTAACACCGAAAAATTGCTTTCTTTGCTATAAACTCTGAACCTAATAGCTCTTGAGAGGCTTGTTAACACATCTAATGAAACTGTATTTAAACAACCAGTAAGGCAGACTAAATCTGTTGATTAATTATGTTCAAAATATTTCCAAATATTTTGAAAGAACCGTAGTTATTTCGTCAGTATCATGTCTATCTATTCACTTCTGGTTTAATTTTCCCAAGTTCTGACTACTTACATAAGTGTCAGAAACATAAATTTTAACTGGGTCATTGTTCCTGTGAATTACTAATCAGATGTGAAGCAGACAACAATCATACAAAAATATTGAAGACTTTCAAACTAATACAAATTCTTGAACGTCTTTTTCCATTCATATTTTTTAAAAATCTCAGACTCCAAAATTTGACTCCAAACTCCACTCCATAACTCCACTCCATAACTCCAGTCCATGAATTACACGGTGCCTTGTATTTGCTGGGAAATCTAACATCAAATGTGCGTTCTGTAACTGTAAAACCGTTCTCAGAGTTGTACCAAACGATGCGAGAACTGATGCCTTTATCATATTCGGTATATTAGTACCAGTAGGTTGTAAACGCTGTTCAAAACAATAGTTGGGGGAAAACTGAATCCAAATCAAAGCATTAATACTGCACCATACAGAAAACGCTATTCCACATTTGATTTACACCACAAAACGTGAAGTTTCTCATTCACATCAGTTAATATGTCAATGGAAATGCGGAGTTCGTACTGTTGGATGTTGCGAGCATATATATGCAGTGTCATTTGGTACCTTGGGTACTCCAGGCGTCAGTGTAATTATGTGTGTGTTAAAGACCGCTTAATGTCTGGCATACATGTACATGATGCTGCCTGTGAAACAAATTCTGATGATGATTTTGATTAAATATTCTTCTTCGACGTATGATCTGTATATTTGTTTTTAATTCTAAATATTTTGGACATCGTTTTAGTATGGTACTGTATCTATTGTAACTACAGGTACAATCAATGCGGATTTTAAACTCCCGATTCGCGACTGGTGTCCAATCATGAATAGACTTATTGTTCGCCAAGTTCACCCATCTTTATGGAAAAGTAATACGCCCTCTCTCATAAGTGATATAAATCAGAATTGAGCAAATCTCAGTAAATTTTATGGCCCAAGGTGTTCCCTGCGTTAAATTACGTTAATGTAGCTTTTATTTATATCGCCTTGCTCAGAGTTTATTTCTTGAATATACGCGCAGTCTTATCCCTCCTCTATTCTGTTGCAAGTATGTACAAGTAAGAGACTGGACCCGATAGGTAGTATGAGATCCAGAATAAAACGTTCATGAACTGCCGCATACTTCATGAAAATATTTATAGATGTCATTGATAAGTGTTCAGCTGCAAGGTGCTGTTGTATGGTAATCTGTTAGAAATGAAAGTTAACATCGAAAGGACCATACATTTTAATGATGAATGATTTAATTTAAGGTTAGCAGGATGATTCCTCTCCCATCTGTTGCCATAGTGACGACCGGTGACTGCATTGTGATCGTAAACACCTGTTTCTTGATTTATCAACCAATCATTTTATATAATGGGAGTTATTCTGTCAAAACACGCCTAGTGCACCGACGATATATTCAGAATATTGCCTAGCTATATTACAAGTTTAAAACATATTTAGCTCAAGTGAGCTTTTCTGATCACCCGTATTCCGGCGTCCGTCCGTCTGTAAACTTTTAACATTTTTGACTTCTTCTCAAAAACCACTGAGCCAATTTCAACCAAAGTTGGCACAAAGTATCCTTAGGTAAGGGGAGATAATCAAGAAAAGGTAAAAATAGAGTAGGGTCATTAAAAAATCTTCTTCTCAAGAACCACTGGGCCAGAAAAGATGAAATTTATAGATAAGCTTTATTAGGTAGTGCAGATTCTAAATTGTTAAAATCATGGCCCCGGGGGTTCGGATGGGGCCACAATAGGGGATCAAAGTTTTACATACAAATATATAGGAATTTTTTTTAAAAATCTTCTTCTCAAGAACCACTGAGCCAGAAAAGCTGAGATTTATATGAAAGCTTCCTGATATAGTGCATATTCAGGTTTGTTAAAATCCTGGCCCCCGGGTTTCGGATGGGGCCACAATAGGGGATCAAAGTTTTACATACAAGTATATAGGAACAATCTTTAAAAATCTTCTTCTCAAGAACCACTGAGCCAGAAAAGCTGAGATTTATATAAAAGCTTTCTGATATAGTGCAAATTCAGGTTAAAAGAATGGTCCCCGGGGTTCGGATGGGGCCACAATAGGGGATCAAAGTTTTACATACAAATATATAGGAAAAATCTTTAAAAATCTTCTTCTCAAGAACCACTAAGTCAGAAAAGCTGATATTTACATGAAAGCTTTCTGACATAATGCAGATTCAAGTTTGTTAAAATCCTGGCCCCCGGGGTTCGGATGGGGCCACAATAGGGCATCAAAGCTTTAAATACAAATATATAGGGACAATCTTTAAAAATCTTCTTCCCAAGAACCACTGAGCCAGAAAACCTGATATTTACATGAAAACTTCCTAACATAGTGCAGAGTTAAGTTTGTTCAAATCATGGCCCCCTGGGGTAGGATGGGGCCACAATAGAGGATCAAAGTTTTACATACAAATATATAGAGAAAATCTTTAAAAATCTTCTTCTCAAGAACCATTGGGCCAAAGAAGTTCACATTTACATGAAAGCTTTCTGACATAGTGTAGATTCAAGTTTGCAAAAACCATGGCCTCCAGTGGTAGGTTGGGGCCATAATAGGGACTATGGTTTTACATGCAAATATATATGGAAAGTCTTCTGATATGGACCAAGGTGACTCAGGTGAGTGATGTGGCCCATGGGCCTCTTGTTAACCTTACTCTTAGTATGTGTGATATATCTAAACTTTGAATGAGTTTTGTTTCTACTGCGCTACATGTAACACGGACAGTTGATTTCGCGCAAACGTGAGATCTGATCATTTATCTGTACATTTTGTGATATCAATCATTTGATAATACAGTCCCTGAAACGTTCTTCTTTCCCACTTGAACGGTGAACGAACGCAGAGCGAACGGTGAACGAACGCAGGGCGAACGGTGAAAGCAATTTGGTGAGCGAACGCAGAGCGCAAAGTGAACGATGGACGAACGCTGAGCGCACGCTGAACGCAAAATGATCTATTTACTCGGAATGTTTCAGATTTTTCCCTGGGATTTTACTTATTTTATAATCAAGTAATAAAATACATGTACATGTTTATTTTATGAATTAATAACAAATTAAATAAACCGGAATCGTGATACAGCATATTTTACGGTTCTGGATATATTCAATGTAATCTATTTTTGTACAAGTACCGAGTATACATGTATATATTTCATGAAATTATCGCAAATTGTACATTAATACACGCAACAGTCATACACAAACAAAAGCAAATTTCGTATGTACAATGTGTATACCATTACATGTACAGATACATTTAATGCATGGGTATAATATATAAACAATGCATGTGAAAAGGAAAACACTATAGTCTCATTATGTGTAGTGACATCCAGAATTAACAGGTGTTCATGTATGGCTTCAAACTTTACGAGCTCGATCGTTTGGGATACCTGTAATTAACAAACACCCCCGAAAGGAGTCAAGATAGATGCAGTAAACAAACAATACGGACGGTATACCCTGTGTCAACACCTCAACACTCCTAACAGTATTAGATATTCCTGCTTACATTTTGTGTCATTCATTTGTCGCAGCTACATCGACCCGAGGAAACAATCAGTACAAAACTTTCTATTTTTATTATTGATGTGACCATAGATTGCAGTTAGATCGTGCAATATTTGTATATATTTAATGTAGATAAAACTGTTTATTATACTGAACTACCCGTAGAATGTTTAAAGGCTAATGCAGAATCGTACCAGATAAACAATTACATCTTTGCATTAAGGATGTTACAAAAGTTTCAAATTTGGCAAAAGTAGTAAATATAAGTTTATTGACAATGACTTTCATAAATATAGGTGTAAAAATAGCAATATCAATTTGACATTCTGACACGTACATACGGTACAATGTACATTATGTAGCATCGTTTGTTTGTCAAGCAATGCAAAATAATTATAATAATTTGTGCCCGAACTTGTAAATGCTAAATCGTGAACACAGGGGAAGAGCTTTTCATTACATGAAACTGCCTTATTTTTTGTACTTGGGTTAAATTCATAACGACAAGCTCTTATATTCGTCTCTCATTTAGAATTGTTTTTAACGAAAGCTCAAATGAACCTTTCGGCATTCACAGTGGATAATCCTGACATTTTGTACTTCAAAATTAAATTTCTGATATAGTGAGAAAGTATCCTTCCACTCTTACGCACACGTTCAATTTTCATTTTCGCCTTGCTATCAAGATTGTTCCTTTCACTTTGGTGTTTCGAATGACAATGAAAAGACTGAACGATGAACGAACGGTGAGCGCACGCTGAACGCTTTGTGAACGATGAACGAACGGTGAGCGCACGCTGAACGCAAAACTGTGAACGGAGAGCTCACGCTGAACGCACGCTGAACGAACGGTGAACGCACGCTGAACGAACGGTGAACGAACGGTGAGCGAACGGAAAAATGGTAAAGTAGAATGTTTCAGGGACTGTAGCAATGATACATTTTCGCAATGAAATATATTTTAACACTCTGGAATTGACTACTTTCTCCGTATACATATACGTATGTAAAACTGACTGAACAGCTGACTTGGCCTACTGAAAGAGCTCATTACTCAAGTGTTATTGTATAAACCTTGTATCTAATGGGATCAATCCCCCCCCCCCCCTCCAAAGAACCCCAATAACAATGGAACGTAAATGAATGAAACATAGCACTGCATTACCGTGATTACTCTGGACAGCTAAACTTATTATATATAGCGTGGAGTTTAATGTGAGATCCTCTGAAATACTGGTTTACACCGAAATGCGGCCTAAATTTGATTGGTATGCACAGTCTATAGATAGATGGGTGTCGTTACAATTGCATGTATAGGCAGGCATTAGTCGATTGTGAATGACTCTTCTACAAATTAACACATTTCAAACATACTTTAGTTCTTTATGTATCCCTCATTTGATTAGAAAAGAAATAGAAAAAGAATGGGAGCAGACGTTTTATCTTTTAATTTTCTTTAAATCCAGTAAACAGCAACGAACGACATGAAAGGATATTTGTATACATGTAGCTGCAGAACTGTAGCTCTTTTGAAAAAAAATAAATATTAGGACAGTTTAAAGAGCTACAGATCCACCCCTTATAAAAAAAAAAAAACGATTTACAGCGCACCAAAAAAAAAAAAAAAAAAAAAAAAAGAAAATGCGCACGGCTGATGCATTATATCTCTTTATTCTTGCATTGCCGTCAAATGATTTAATGTCAAAAAATTTCTAACATTTCAAAAAATTGGAGGGGCGTATCGCGTGTCTCTATAACCACAGAGAGAACCATAAGCATTGTTCTCAGTGTTAGGGGTTGTTCACTAACACCTCATCCTTAGAATTCCAGTCTAGTTTACTTTTTACGCCCCCGAGATAGATCGGGGGGGGGGGGGGGGGTATTGTTTTGTCCTGTCTGTCATTCCGTAATTCTGTCTGAAATTTTAACCTTGCTAATAACTTTTAAACAGTAAGTGCTAGAGCTTTGATATTTCACATGCGTATTCCCTGCGACAAGACCTTTCCATGGGTACTAAACCTTTTGGCCTTGACATTTGACCTACTTTTAAAAAAAATTGACATTGGTCATAACTTCTAAATGGTAAATATTAGAGCTTTCATATTGCACATGGGCATTTCTTGTGATAAGATCTTTCTACTGGTACCAAGATATTTGTCCTTTTGAACTTGGCCATCTTCGGAATTGGTCATTATCGGAGGCATTTGTGTTACACAAACACATCTTGTTTGTGATAGGAAATCCAACTCTAGGGGCAGTTTTCTGGGGAAATCCGACTTGAGATGCGAGTTGCTATGAAAAATGACTTACAAGTAAATTAGTTAATTTAAATATGCAAAAATGTTCCTTTTTACAGTTTCCCTTTTCGAACAGTTCGAGCCCCTGCTCGGTAAGAAGTCAATCCAGTATGCCAACAAAGGAGAGGGTCGGAAACGAAGAAAATGCTACGACGAAGTTTTTGCCCATAACTATTTACATCACTACTATGCAGGAATGCAGGAGGTAGGGAGATACCCCTAAAGTACAGTCAAATCTCATTATCTCGAACTCGATGGGACTGAGAAAAAACGTTGAGATATCCGAGGATTTGAGATATCTAGCCTAGAGTAAAATACTCCAAGAATAAGTGGTTAGGACTTCTGAATCACTTCGACTAATCCAAGATAACAGTGTTTGAGATGCTGAAGTTCAACTGTATTACTATAGTGTAAAGTAGTATCAGCTGTAATTTTTCCAGACAACATTATGGAAAACATCAATACTGATGTAAAAATAATGATTAGACATAAGGGCCAGTTGGTACATGTATTTCTGATAGATATTGTTTGCTTGACTGAAGTAAAGTGTTGGGAACTTTAATCATTATATGTAATAATTGCTTATATTAAATCTCAGCCCATATTCATTATGATGGCTCACTACCCAAAATTAAACTTTAAGGACAATAATCATGCAATATCAAGCTATAGGCAAATAGAAATGAATTTAAAAAAGCATATTGTTACTTTGAATATTTGAAAATTTTCAGCCAGAGAATCAGAATATAAATTTTTCGAAGCCTTAATTTTTGCTTTATTAAATGTAACAAGATCTGATTTTTCGATTGAAATTTATTCCCATACTCTTTCAAACAAATGTTTTGGACATGGTATCGTGTTTTGCTAGCACTTGTTGGGATTTGCATGTACTAGTGGTAATTGATTCAGATTGAATGTGCAAACTATTTCAAACGTAACATTGAATCTTTATTTTGATGATGAGGTATTCATTGTATTTTCAACTTATTTTCTTTATTTTGAAGCAATTACTAGCATATGCTTCTTTATGCCATCGGAATTGAAGATTCGGGGGCATCTAGTTTTTGGCCTGTCATTTTGTCTGTGGCAAAATACTTTAACCTTGGTCATATCTTTTACACCATAAGAGATAGAGCTTTCATATTTGTTATGTGTATTCCTTGTGCTAAGACACTTGCATTGACACCAAAATCTTTGACCTGGTGACCTTAACATTGACCTTTAATCTACTTATAAAATTCTAATATAAGCCATATCTTTCAAATCGTACGAGGTTCTGTTTTTATATGAAGCATACACATTTCCTGTGAGAGGACCTTTCCAACAATACCAGATTTGTTGATGTTGTGACCTTGATGACATTGACCACTGACCTAGTTTTTTTTTTTTAAATTTTCAAAAACTTAACCTTGGTCATATCTTTTACAACATAAAAGGTACAGCATTCATATTTGGCATGTGTATTCCTTGCAAACCTTTCCATTGGTACCAACATTTTTGACCTGGTGACCTTTGACTTATTTTAGAAAATTCTAATATAAGCCATATCTTTTAAACCGTGAAGCACTGCTTTCATATTTAGCATGTGTATTTCTTGAGCGAAGACTTTTCCATTGGTACCAGATTTGTTTTCCTTGTGATTGGCATCTGACTTACTTTGAAAATTATTCACTAAAATGTTGTAATCCGTGGGCATCAGTGTTTCACAAACACATCTTGTTTTTCAAAAGATTACAGATGACTTGGTAAAAAAGTGGTCAACTATGGCAAAAGACGAACACATTCCTCTGTCTCAATACATGATGGCGTTTGCATTGAAACTTGGGTTGCTTAACTTGTTTGGCAGCAAAGCATGGACAAATGAAGAAATCCTAGAGATCAGGCACCATTATGATATAGTAAGTTTTTATTTCGCATACAAAATCTACAGTAAAACACACTTATAGCAAAGTGCTGGGGGGGGGGGGGGGGGCGCAGGCAATTTTGATTCGTTATAAACATGATTCATTATATATCCAATAAGTTGAATATATTAATACTGTATAGCAGGTTAAAATTACAGTCGGAAAAGATCACAATTTCCTTGTGTTAAAGCAAATCCGGTTATGTGAATGCAAGGAAAAGAAAAAAATAATAATATACAAAACCAATACTTAGACGTATTTTATTTTAAGTTGGATTAAATTTTGTTATTTTCTCATCTGGGAGAAATCAACGAAATTTAATCCCAACAAGAATTTTTGCTTTCAGAAAATCTTGATCTAATCAGAAATCTGTGAACTGTGTTATTGATTGTCCATTTATAGATAAGTAAACATATTTAGCCATTACCGTAATCGTCACTATTGCATTCTTATGAGTAAATGTACCTGCACTTTGTGTGTATATATATATATACACATGTACTTAATCAACTCATTACAAAAACACTCGGGTGCAAATAAAAAAAATTCAATGTTGCTAAGAATAATAACTATCAAAACAGTACAGTTCATTTTAAGACAATAAGTATTGATATTAACAGACAAAGTGTAGTATATGAATTTCAGCAAACTGCTCCTGCAGAGAGCGATTTTGATATGTGGCTGAGATGAAACCCATCCATTTCACACTTGATGTCCTTTTTAAGACAGCTGTAGATCCACCAGCACTGTGTCGGTATCCACGCCTTTCTTCAGGTGATACAACACCTGGGTCGCATACTATGAATTTGTTTTCACAATAGATTTCAATTCACCGTTAACTGAACAGTCACATGGTTGACATTCATCCATACAGTTGGAGGGGGGGGGGGGTAGATATTGTTTGTATATGGTTATTTCATAGCAGGTTGAGGAAATTCCTGTCCTGTTGTGCTTAAGAATCTTGTTTCTACCTGTGTGTCAGATTTCTTTACGAATTTAATTGACAAATTGAATGCAAGAAAAATGCTTTAAACATTCTAATGGCTTGAGTAGAACAATTTAATGACACAGATCACAGAGTAATGATTGGTTTGTGAATAGATGTTGACAACAGCACAATTCATCGAACAAATGATATATAAATGGCCTGTGTATTGTTACAGTATGTAATTTTTAAGTGATCACAAAAGTTTATATATCTGGAATTGCGTTTGCTACAATAACAACGAATTCTTTTCCCTGTGAAATCAAATATGTCTACAGATTTCCCTGTGAGCGCTATTTATTGAATCAATACAAAGTCACCCAAAATCTATTCTGACAAAATACCAATTTTGATTTAAAGTATTAAATTATAGAACACTCATGAAATAAATAAATTCTATAGTATATGCAATTTTTTGGTTTGATTCTTTGAAATTGTGTGGGGTTTTTTTTTTTTTAATTCTGATAAAAATACATATGCATCCTTGTTATGGGTATCTGTACCTGTTTTTATGCACCCTCCTCTTACATCGGATGAGGTATTGAAGGCGATCGGACAGACCAGCTCAGTTAAAGCGCCAGGTATGGACAGAATTCACTGTATGTTAAATTTGTAGAACTTCTATTTCCACAATGATAACAAAAATTTCATCTGCAAGTTAATTTCATTCTATACAGAATGTTTAAAAAGTACAGGGAATGAAAATCACTTTGCTGTAAGTTGTAATTCATTATGAGCGTGTTCGCTGTAACTGTGTTTTACTGTAAGTGTGAATTCATTATGATCGTGTTCACTGTAACCGTGTTTTACTGTAAGCGTGAATTCATTATAAGCATGTTCATTGTAACCGTGTTTTACTGTAAGTGTGAATTCATTATGAGCGTGTTCACTGTAACTGTGTTTTACTGTAAGCGTGAATTCATTATAAGCTTGTTCGCTGTAACCATGTTTTGCTGACATGCAAAGTCCATGTCAGTTTCAAATTCCTGAATTTGTTAGAAAAATCATTTACATAATGTACTATTAAATTGCAGATCATAAGTATAAGCTTTTGTTGAAATCATAAGTATAAGCTTTTGTTGGAATCATAAGTATAAGCTTTTGTTGGAATCATAAGTATAAGCTTTTGTTGGAATCATAAGTATAAGCTTTTGTTGGAATCATAAGTATAAGCTTTTGTTGGACAATCTCTCCATTGATTTTACGTTGTGTTTTATCAATTTATGTAGTTTTTGGTTATAGGTAAAATGTATTTAGACTTCAAAATTTAGATTTCAAAAGAAAGTATATTCTAATTGCATTGTTTATTGTCATTCTTGTTAAGATCATCAGGAGTGATGTTAATTGTCATTCTTGTTAAGATCATTACGAGTGATGTTAATTGTCATCCTTGTTAAGATCATTAGGAGTGATGTTAATTGTCATCCTTGTTAAGATCATTAGGAGTGATGTTAATTGTCATCCTTGTTAAGATCATTAGGAGTGATGCTAATTGTCATCCTTGTTAAGATCATCAGGAGTGATGTTAATTGTCATCCTTGTTAAGATCATTAGGAGTGATGTTAATTGTCATCCTTGTTAAGATCATTAGGAGTGATGTTAATTGTCATTCTTGTTAAGATCATTACGAGTGATGTAGATTAATGGTTATATTGGTGATAGAAAGCTTTATATCATTACAATCAGAGTCAGAAAAGAAGAGTTTGATGTTCTAGAATTTCCAAGATCAAGTCGAATCTCACCGAGGCTCAAGTCGTATGGCCTTTTATGGACATAAATGTATCTTATTTTGAAGATGTTCACGGAGATGGAGAGAAGCGTGACAGAAAACCTCGGGGAAGGAAGTCCGAGATGGGAAGCTTTCGAGGAATGTAAGGGGTTACTCTAGAGGAATGATTTTTTCAGCATATCTGTTATATATGTCTCATTATTGTTAGGTTCTCAGATGTTTATTTTGTAACAGAGTGCAGCAGGTTAAATCAATGTTGTTACTTAGATAACCAAAGTTAATTTACACTTTATATATTTTATGCACTGGTTTTTATGTTAAAACAAGATTTTTAAAAAATTTCATACCATTTACAGGCATCATATATTAACACCCCCCCACCCCACCTTAATTTGATCCCAGGAGTACAGGGGCAAAAATTAGGATGGTTGATGTTCTTGATAAGTTTTTAAAATGCTTGAATTCTATGGGTCTGGTGATTTTATGATAGTGATATTGTTAAACTCTTGCCAGTAAAACCTGTTGTGCTTCATTTGAAATGCATAACTCACAAAATGCATGATTTTCTTTTTTGCAGCAAAGAAGAAATTGGCAGAGCTGGTGAAAAAGACGGTGGTTAACCGCAAGAAACTGAAGAAAGACACGGATGAATATCTGTTTATAGACGCCCTGTTAGACTTCTCCACTGATGAGGAGCTCATCTTTTCGGAATCGACCACTTTCATAATAGGAGGATTTCACACCACGGGAAATCGTGAGTCGGCTTTTCTTCATTTTACTGGGTATAGTCAGTGTTTGAAATAACCATAAGCCTGACAACTCGAGATGCACACATTTTGCCAGGGGTGAACAAATTTCTTTAAAGAGATTCCTTAAAGAGATGACTGACAGAACTAAATAAAAATTAAGATCTATCAACTCTACTTATCCTACTGGTAACAAAGGGGCTTTATAAAATTATATATTATGATAAAGCGATATTATAATTAATCGCTTTAATTAGAAGATGGTTATAATTAATAAAGTAATTTCAAGAATGGGAGTTATTTTCATTTTATTATCTACACAATATATACTGATTCTTTATTTCCTTAAGCTATACAGCTCATCGGTTATAAATACAAAATATTTACAAATATATACAAATAATACAGTAGAGGGTGAGTAGACTGAACCCTTACCCCCAGTTCTAACAGGACGTGCATTGAACCAGAACAGGATTTGAACCCTGGTTTGGTTTTTTTTTTCTCTCGATAAAACTTGTATACCTTATATCCTCCATCCACAGTTTTAACTTGGGCAATCTACTTTTTGGCAACGCATCAGGATATACAGGATAAAGTCTACAAAGAGATCAAAAAAGTCGTAGGAGATGAAGACGTGAGCCCACAGTCTGCCTCGGAATTAGTGTAAGACTGGTATCCACAATATTATAATGTTTTAATGGCCGTTTGATTGTACACACAGAACAATACGCAGACGACTTGACTCGGGTTCGTTAGGGGACATGTATGAATTGCAGTACTTACAGACTGATTGTTTCCTTTATCATTTGTAAAACTTCTTCTTTAATTTTGCTTATACTGTATAAAAACAAATTTAGGAAAACCAGAAAGGGATGTACCAAAATTGGGAGTTTCATAACCCCAGGGTTCTGACTCTAGGTAGGGTCCAAAATAGTCATATAGTGTTAATGTTACATATAGTATATGATGTTTGGTATGTTGGTTTACCATAAGATAGAGTATCACTTTCCATTTTTGATGACCTTTGACCTGGACCTTTTATAAAAGGTCAAATAATAGAATTGTTTGGTATTTTTGTTGTCCGGACCATAACTTTTTTGTCTTTTGACATAGGCCTTTGATACTTGGTATGTGGGTATACAATGATAAGACAATGTGCCATGTGCCATTTTTTGCTGACCTTTTATGCAGAGATCAAATAATAGAATTTTGGGAGCATTTATTTTTTGTCCAGATCATAACTTTTTTTGTGTTTTGATATTTGGTATGTTGGCAAGTTTTAATTTACTATCATATGTTACAACACTGTTCCTTGTTTGAAGCTCATATACATATAGGTGACTGTTATGTACCGTAAGTCTTAATTTTCCACTTTAAAGATGATCCCTAAAAATGTTTTTAAAAAACTTTGGAAAATGGAAGAGGAGACATCAGTTTTAGTGTGCTAAAACAATTCTTCCTTGTTGATTTATAATTTTCAACCTATTTGACAATACTATTTGTATTATTAACTTTGAAGTTTAATTCTAATATTCACCACTCCAGGTATTTCAACCAGGTTATTGATGAGACGATGCGGTGCGCTGTGGTGGCTCCTTGGGCTGCGAGGTTTCAGGATTTTGACTCTGAACTGGGAGGCCATAAAATTCCCAAAAATGTAAGACAGCTGCCTTTGTAAACAGTAAATGTGCTGCATGTGTCAGCAGAGATTTATTTCGTATCGCTATTACCGGTATCTCACGAAAAAATGACTATATTTTCTGAATGTAAGTAGTTTCAATGGCTATTAATTTTTATCAGTAAAGATCTGGCAAGTGATCATCAGGTTTTGAGACCAGGACCCGGGTAAAAATAACACCCTAAAATATCGCGTTTTTAAAATGCTGAATATTTCAAAACAAAATGTATTACAATATACAATTTATCAAATTTCACCATAAAAATCATTTATAGGATGCGATATGATTTACTAAGGGTCCTCATCCTATGTAGTTACGTAAGTGGTGGCACGTACTTGTATGTTTTAACCACCATCGAATACTGTGACATCAGTTCTGGGATCTTCATAACCTCGATCCTGCATCCAAGGACAAATACAGAAGCTGTTTCTAAACGTGTAATTTGTAGAATGAATAACATACCTGTTTACAGGCTACATTGGAATAATGCCCTCAGCTGATCATTGGGGAAAATAGTATCTGTCTCAGGGACAGTATATGATTGTTATTACCCTCATAGCCAGTAAATGTGTGTTAATGGAAGTACCCAACTTGTCATTGCAATATATCCAAATATTTACCAAACACTACCGATGTAATGAGTTCTCACAAGAATACAATGTTATATCCGATACTTTTATGTAAGTGAATTTTACATATGCCTAATCTGCATATGATCTGCTCCTGTCAACTCGACGTGATCCAACTATTCGGATCAAGTTCCTGTAGTAATGATAAATTTATTATATACCCTCTTATGCATTTTAAATCCACATTTATAAGATAGTAAATGTAATCCAAATTATCAAAAACACAGACATACCATACAATTATATTTTGTGTACGCAGTTTTGTTTGTGACGCGGTCAATATTTTCCACAAATAACGTTGCGTTGATGCATTGTGACGTTATTGTTATGGCACCAGTTTCAGAGGATACTGAATATGAAATCAGAAAATTACAGTGTGTGATCCGGAAGACCGGATCACACACTGTGAAATCCACAGTATCAAAGAACGATACATTGTTGGGTATATGGTAAAATGTTATATCCAATACTTTTATGTAAGTGAATTTTATATATGCCTAATCTGCATACAGGATGATATTATAACCGCCTGACCTTTCCATATGGCATTCATTTTCCATTTGTCACTGTAGACGCCAGTGATCCACGCTCTTGGTGTTAGTCTGAAAAATGAAAAGTACTACCCAGCTCCAGACAAGTAAGACTCATGTATCTCTTTTTTTTCTATTTTTTTTTGCACCAAACATTTAAAGAATAACAGATTTTTAGTTCACCTGAGTCCCTCAGGAGCTAATGTGTTTGGTAATTGTCTGTCGCCATCCATCAAGATTTAAACATAATCAACTTGACTATTTCTCATAAGATTTGGTATTGAAAATCTTTTGGATAAGGGTAACTAGAAATATAGATTTCGTAGTCAGTACATCCCCGGGACTGAGGAATGGAGTCAAAACCTTTTTTTTTTAAAAATTATGTAGTCTTTAAAAAGCTTCTTCTTTTGTCTGGGACATGTAGGAGGAAGGATGTTTCTACCAGAATTGTGAAATTCATGGCCCCTGGGTCAAGGGTTCTAATGCTAGGGCAAGGCTTTATGACTCTTAAACTGATCACGCATTTAATGCTTTAAAAATATTTTTAACTCTTGCTCAGCTTGAAGAAAAAGTAAATAATTATGTATTTGTTTATAAAAATCATGAAACCCTAAACCAAAATTGTGAAATTCATAACTCCTTTACCAGGCGTCAAGGTGGGACCAAAATACGTACATGTATGTATGGTGAAAATGCAGGTCATGTGACAATGTCTAGATGTATTCTTCATTATTTTTATGTATTGAAAAGACCTACGGTTTGGATAGCTATAAAAGGCATGTAGTTTTGTACTATAATTGCGAAACATTTTGTCCAGTAAATTCATCCTCTCCAGTTTGGTGTTTGGTGCATTGTGACAAAATGCTGTATTTATGGCTGTCCATGAAGACTACTACCAAACTTGTGGAATTCATGACTCTTGAACTAATTATACTTTAGGGGTAGCAATCATTTAGCGAAAATACAGAACATGGTTTTTAATGTTCTTTATTCTTGCACATTGAAAAAGCTAAATCTGGAAAGTTTAAGGTCACTTCATTTTCATTATTATTTTTTTTATTATTGACACACCTTGTTTGATTGAGCTGTTTTGAAAAGTTGTGGCATGATATCCAGGTAAATGTTTATAACAGGTAATATCATGATTTAATCACATTGTATCAGCTGTAGAAATATGTATTAATCCAGTCAATATTTCCATCAGTGAATGTTAGTTTCTAATTGCTGTCTCTATCTTCACAGGTTTGATCCAGATCGATTTAGTCCAGAAAACACAAAGTCCAGACCAGGGCTTGCTTTCCAGCCGTTCGGATTCGCTGGCAAGAGAATCTGTCCTGGGTACAAATTTGCTTATGCTGAGGTCACAATTGGACTGGTGGCTTTGCTTAGAAAGTTCAAGGTGAAAATGGTTGAAGGTCAGGTTGTGACCCCTGTTCACAATTTTGTAACCTCCCCAGCAGAGGAGATCTGGATCACAATTCAGAAGAGATGAAACGCATCTAAAATAATTGTATTTTTCGTTGATTTGAAACAAAAAGAATAGAAATGACTATGGGCATGATTTGATACATGTATATTAGCAATTGCTTTTTGAGGTTTAAAACCAAAGGTTGTTTGTGCTCTTTTCACTCCATGGAGGCAATTATGTTTACATTTCTTTTGTTTTATTTTCAATGTAAACTTGTGCACTTTGTAAAGTTTTTGTAAAAGTTCATTGTTGTTAAATACTATCAATAGCAACCACAACATCATTGGAATACATACAACTGTTGATGTTGTAAAATCTACAATACTTCTTAATTACGTATTTATCATGTGATAAAAGATTTTTGCATCCCTGATGTGAACGTGGGCCCATACTCTTTATTACACACTGTGTATCATCACCCTTTGTTATACGTTTCTTGTACATTTCATTTTGTAATAACTCAGATTTCCTCCACTATAAAGTAGACAACGTTTTGTAACAATGGACAAACGTACATGTATGTCTGCAAGAAAATTAGAGATATAAGAGAGAGAATGAACTCTTAAAAAGATGTATTGCATTTGAATATAATGAGAAGAAATTGGAGTCTGTCGTAGTTTACATAAGTTTTGCAAAGTACTAAAATTAACTGCGAATTCCATGTGGAAAATACTACATGCACCAATCACATAATCCAACCCAAAACTAAAAGATGGGACAGTTATTCCTGAAGTCCCCAGGAGATATATTACACAGTTTTTATATTTAGTCATCAAAATGAACTGCAAATGCAAAGTGACTGTCTGTAACATTTGATAACACAAGCGAAATTTAGCATGATTTACAAAGTGTACATCTAGTCATCAAAATAAACTGGAAATTTAATAATTTAACACAAGCAAAATATAGCTTGTGATAAATTTACAAAGCATACATCTAGTCATCCAAAATAAATTGGAAATGCAAAGTAACTACCTTAACATTTGATGATTTAACACAAGCGAAATATAGCTTGTGATAATTAACATAGCATCTTTCATGTTTGTGAATTTGTTGGGCATAATAGTCATGTATAAACAATATTTATATTGGCTTTGCAAGCTGGTCAATTTCAGTAAGGTCACTTAGTGATGTTAATAATTGTTGCTGTAAAGTGTCATCCCTGCACACAATTTAAAGTTATATGAATGTCATGGTGGCAGGCTTAGAAATCATAGAATCATTTAGAGATGTTGTTGATTAAAGTATCAGACAATTTAGTGCAATGCTGCTCATTCTCTGGAAGTGAAACACTTCTTTCTGATGTTAATTATTCATTTTCTGTACATCCATTGTTTGGTTTTTTTTTAAGCTTAGTAGTAAATAATCATTTTTTTTTATATATAAAGATACATATCATGATGCTGTTGTTGTTTGTGATCCAACATTCCAACCCACATAAAGCGGTCAAAGTGTGGGGGTGGTAGTTTGGGGAGGGGGGATGAAGATTGATTGATTGATGTTTTCCACCACTCAACAATTTTTCATTTATCTGGTGGTGCCCAGTTGTTATTGGTGGAAGAGAACCCAGATACAATGTACCTGGGAAGAGACAACCGACCTTCTGCAAGTACACTTGGAAACTTTCTCACTTACCGGCGCGAGCGAGATGAAGAGGTTATAAGGAGGGATGGGTGTGAAACATAACTCTTGAACAATCTTCACAGTTTTTATATTAATTTGGACGGGAGGGACTTCAATCCAACAAACTGGCATGCTTGCCAATAGAACAAAGGGCATTCAATATGTTTTCTTGCACCATTTTATCCAAAAGGCCTTATATTCACGAGGAAGTGATGAAAGGGTTACAGGCCTGGATTTCTTAAAATAAACTTAATAAAATTTTAAATTGAGATTTTTTATATGCCCGCATAAAAATGCGGGCGTATTATGCTATACCGCTGTCATCCGTCTGTCCCTTTCACTTTGTATTCGCAACTCCTCCTAAACCCTTTGGGGAATTTTGATGAAACTTGGTACAAAGAAAGATCACAATGTGGAGATGTGCATATTACAAGGGGAATGCTGCACCACTATTTTTGAAGGATTTAAGGCCCTTTGACTCGGAGTTATTTTATGCAAGTACCTTGTCTTTGCAACTCCTCTTAAACCCTTTGGGGATTTCAATGAAACTTAGTACAAAGGAAGATCACAATGTGTAGATGTGCATATTACAAGGAAAATGCTGTCCTACTATTTTTGAAGGGGGTACACCCCCCCCCTCCCATAAATTTTCAAATTTAAGGTAAATCGAAGCATCTTGTTTCGGAAAATGTACTAAATGATAAAAGAAACAATAATTTCTTCCACTCCCGGAGAAATAAATGACAAAATTTTTTGATTTCTTGAATTACTTTATTGGGAGAACTTGATTTTTTTCAACAACAACAAAAAAAACCACCTTAAAATTTGAGTCATTTTATTAATTTCACATTATCAAAATGATAGAAAATAGTACAAATAACTAAATAGGAGAAATATTTCAAGCCCCATAAAATCCAGGAGCTTCCGGGGATTTGCCCCCTGGACCCCCACCAGGCTTCGCCCTGGACCCACTGCCTCATAACGTGGCACCCCCTGTAACCGCAATTCAAGGTACAACCCTTGGACTTGGATTTGTTTAATGCAAAATACATTGTAATTGCAACTCCGACGAAATCCTTTTCTGGATAATCCTTTCTTACTTGTTCAAATTCCTGGGTTAATAATGTATGCGGGCGTATCATGTACTGGTCTAGCGGTGCCCTATTTTTGAGAATCTAAGCCATGTTCCGGATTTTTTATTTTGATTTTATTTATTTATTTTAGTTTTGGGGAGGGGGGGGGGGTGTTAGCTACATGTATTTAGTTCGATTACATTATGTGTACTCGGACGACAGTTCACATGAAAACAATTACAAAACATAATGCATCTGAATTGAAAGATGGGCAAATGCATGTAGATTTAACCGTTTGATTTTGCACGGAATATGTAACTATACCTGCAGACAATATGTAACACGATATTTCAGGCTTCACAGACGAGTGGGTTTCACTGTTTAGTTTTTTAATTTTTTTACTATTCCCCAAAAAATATATAACGATTCCGCAAATATCATGCCTGGATTACTTTGCGGAAAAATAGAAACATTTTTAAAAATTTGCGAAAAAGCAGGAAGTACATTTTTCGAAAGAAGATGGGTGACTTTATTGAGCAGAGAACCCACAGAAGGACATATATCAAATTAAAATTGAAACTCTCCAGAAAAAGAAAAATTTACATTCTAGTTACAACAATCAATCCATATTTTCCAAAAATGCTTTTTCGATTTGCCCATTTTAAAGGAACATTGAAAAAAATCCTATTTAAAATCACGTATACGCGAAAAATGCACAAAATAACAATAAATTTGACTTTTCCAAGCAGATTTTCATATGGAGTGGGCCAAGTCTCCATTGTGAACTGAGTAAAATATGTTAGTACATGTTCAGGTGTAAAATGTTTTTTGTAAATAAAAGTATGGAGACTTGACCCACTCAATGAAAAAAAAAATTACTTCTTGTATATATAACTTTTGTCGTATTATCAAGAAAATTACTATGTCCACGACGGGTTACATTACATAGCCTGAAATTCGAAATTATGTAATGAGATGGATAGCTGAGGTGGTATAGCGGAGGTCTCGGTGAAAGTTTTCGACAGGCCCAGATTGCATAAATGTGGTTCGAATACCAATTTTTCCTACCTATTATTTTTTTTATATGAATTATCAGACTTCCCATAATCATTTGTCTCTGGCATTTTATGCTAAGTTTTAATCATTGCATGCTGTCTTAATGATAATCACAAGTTATTGATTCCAACATGCATCGTAAACAAGAATGGGGCCTTTTGTGAAGTATGGATGTTGTAAACAACAATTTGAAGGAAAGGTAAAGAGTACAATTTCAACAATGCTTAAGAAGTTACATAAAGAGATCATGAGAAAACCAAATATGCAACCAGTGTGGACTGTCTAAAGGCACAGTGAACTACAGTTCAATACAAAAACAAAATTAAATCAAGTGTCTGTTTTTGTCCCATTTGTATTTGCTGGGAAATCTAACATCAAATGTGCGTTCTGTAACTGTAAAACCGGTCTCAGAGTTGTACCAAACGATGCGAGAACTGATGCCTTTATCATATTCGGTATATTAGTACCAGTAGGTTGTAAACGCTGTTCAAAACAATAGTTGGGGGAAAACTGAATCCAAATCAAAGCATTAATACTGCACCATACAGAAAACGCTATTCCACATTTGATTTACACCACAAAACGTGAAGTTTCTCATTCACATCATTGTCAATGGAAATGCGGAGTTCGTACTGTTGGATGTTGCGAGCATATATATGCAGTGTCATTTGGTACCTTGGGTACTCCAGGCGTCAGTGTAATTATGTGTGTGTTAAAAACCGCTTAATGTCTGATATACATGTACATGATGCTGCCTGTGAAACAAATTCTGATGATGATTTTGATTAAATATTCTTCTTCGACGTATGATCTGTATATTTGTTTTTAATTCTAAATATTTTGGACATCGTTTTAGTATGGTACTGTATCTATTGTAACTACAGGTACAATCAATGCGGATTTTAAACTCCCGATTCGCGACTGGTGTCCAATCATGAATAGACTTATTGTTCGCCAAGTTCACCCATCTTTATGGAAAAGTAATACGCCCTCTCTCATAAGTGATATAAATCAGAATTGAGCAAATCTCAGTAAATTTTATGGCCCAAGGTGTTCCCTGCGTTAAATTACGTTAATGTAGCTTTTATTATATCGCCTTGCTCAGAGTTTATTTCTTGAATATACGCGCAGTCTTATCCCTCCTCTATTCTGTTGCAAGTATGTACAAGTAAGAGACTGGACCCGATAGGTAGTATGAGATCCAGAATAAAACGTTCATGAACTGCCGCATACTTCATGAAAATATTTATAGATGTCATTGATAAGTGTTCAGCTGCAAGGTGCTGTTGTATGGTAATCTGTTAGAAATGAAAGTTAACATCGAAAGGACCATACATTTTAATGATGAATGATTTAATTTAAGGTTAGCAGGATGATTCCTCTCCCATCTGTTGCCATAGTGACGACCGGTGACTGCATTGTGATCGTAAACACCTGTTTCTTGATTTATCAACCAATCATTTTATATAATGGGAGTTATTCTGTCAAAACACGCCTAGTGCACCGACGATATATTCAGAATATTGCCTAGCTATATTACAAGTTTAAAACATATTTAGCTCAAGTGAGCTTTTCTGATCACCCGTATTCCGGCGTCCGTCCGTCTGTAAACTTTTAACATTTTTGACTTCTTCTCAAAAACCACTGAGCCAATTTCAACCAAAGTTGGCACAAAGTATCCTTAGGTAAGGGGAGATAATCAAGAAAAGGTAAAAATAGAGTAGGGTCATTAAAAAATCTTCTTCTCAAGAACCACTGGGCCAGAAAAGATGAAATTTATAGATAAGCTTTATTAGGTAGTGCAGATTCTAAATTGTTAAAATCATGGCCCCGGGGGTTCGGATGGGGCCACAATAGGGGATCAAAGTTTTACATACAAGTATATAGGAACAATCTTTAAAAATCTTCTTCTCAAGAACCACTGAGCCAGAAAAGCTGAGATTTATATAAAAGCTTTCTGATATAGTGCAAATTCAGGTTAAAAGAATGGTCCCCGGGGGTCGGATGGGGCCACAATAGGGGATCAAAGTTTTACATACAAATATATAGGAAAAATCTTTAAAAATCTTCTTCTCAAGAACCACTAAGTCAGAAAAGCTGATATTTACATGAAAGCTTTCTGACATAATGCAGATTCAAGTTTGTTAAAATCCTGGCCCCCGGGGTTCGGATGGGGCCACAATAGGGCATCAAAGCTTTAAATACAAATATATAGGGACAATCTTTAAAAATCTTCTTCCCAAGAACCACTGAGCCAGAAAACCTGATATTTACATGAAAACTTCCTAACATAGTGCAGAGTTAAGTTTGTTCAAATCATGGCCCCCTGGGGTAGGATGGGGCCACAATAGAGGATCAAAGTTTTACATACAAATATATAGAGAAAATCTTTAAAAATCTTCTTCTCAAGAACCATTGGGCCAAAGAAGTTCACATTTACATGAAAGCTTTCTGACATAGTGTAGATTCAAGTTTGCAAAAACCATGGCCTCCAGTGGTAGGTTGGGGCCATAATAGGGACTATGGTTTTACATGCAAATATATATGGAAAGTCTTCTGATATGGACCAAGGTGACTCAGGTGAGTGATGTGGCCCATGGGCCTCTTGTTAACCTTACTCTTAGTATGTGTGATATATCTAAACTTTGAATGAGTTTTGTTTCTACTGCGCTACATGTAACACGGACAGTTGATTTCGCGCAAACGTGAGATCTGATCATTTATCTGTACATTTTGTGATATCAATCATTTGATAATACAGTCCCTGAAACGTTCTTCTTTCCCACTTGAACGGTGAACGAACGCAGAGCGAACGGTGAACGAACGCAGGGCGAACGGTGAAAGCAATTTGGTGAGCGAACGCAGAGCGCAAAGTGAACGATGGACGAACGCTGAGCGCACGCTGAACGCAAAATGATCTATTTACTCGGAATGTTTCAGATTTTTCCCTGGGATTTTACTTATTTTATAATCAAGTAATAAAATACATGTACATGTTTATTTTATGAATTAATAACAAATTAAATAAACCGGAATCGTGATACAGCATATTTTACGGTTCTGGATATATTCAATGTAATCTATTTTTGTACAAGTACCGAGTATACATGTATATATTTCATGAAATTATCGCAAATTGTACATTAATACACGCAACAGTCATACACAAACAAAAGCAAATTTCGTATGTACAATGTGTATACCATTACATGTACAGATACATTTAATGCATGGGTATAATATATAAACAATGCATGTGAAAAGGAAAACACTATAGTCTCATTATGTGTAGTGACATCCAGAATTAACAGGTGTTCATGTATGGCTTCAAACTTTACGAGCTCGATCGTTTGGGATACCTGTAATTAACAAACACCCCGGAAAGGAGTCAAGATAGATGCAGTAAACAAACAATACGGACGGTATACCCTGTGTCAACACCTCAACACTCCTAACAGTATTAGATATTCCTGCTTACATTTTGTGTCATTCATTTGTCGCAGCTACATCGACCCGAGGAAACAATCAGTACAAAACTTTCTATTTTTATTATTGATGTGACCATAGATTGCAGTTAGATCGTGCAATATTTGTATATATTTAATGTAGATAAAACTGTTTATTATACTGAACTACCCGTAGAATGTTTAAAGGCTAATGCAAAATCGTACCAGATAAACAATTACATCTTTGCATTAAGGATGTTACAAAAGTTTCAAATTTGGCAAAAGTAGTAAATATAAGTTTATTGACAATGACTTTCATAAATATAGGTGTAAAAATAGCAATATCAATTTGACATTCTGACACGTACATACGGTACAATGTACATTATGTAGCATCGTTTGTTTGTCAAGCAATGCAAAATAATTATAATAATTTGTGCCCGAACTTGTAAATGCTAAATCGTGAACACAGGGGAAGAGCTTTTCATTACATGAAACTGCCTTATTTTTTGTACTTGGGTTAAATTCAAACGACAAGCTCTTATATTCGTCTCTCATTTAGAATTGTTTTTAACGAAAGCTCAAATGAACCTTTCGGCATTCACAGTGGATAATCCTGACATTTTGTACTTCAAAATTAAATTTCTGATATAGTGAGAAAGTATCCTTCCACTCTTACGCACACGTTCAATTTTCATTTTCGCCTTGCTATCAAGATTGTTCCTTTCACTTTGGTGTTTCGAATGACAATGAAAAGACTGAACGATGAACGAACAGTGAGCGCACGCTGAACGCTTTGTGAACGATGAACGAACGGTGAGCGCACGCTGAACGCAAAACTGTGAACGGAGAGCTCACGCTGAACGCACGCTGAACGAACGGTGAACGCACGCTGAACGAACGGTGAGCGAACGGAAAAATGGTAAAGTAGAATGTTTCAGGGACTGTAGCAATGATACATTTTCGCAATGAAATATATTTTAACACTCTGGAATTGACTACTTTCTCCGTATACATATACGTATGTAAAACTGACTGAACAGCTGACTTGGCCTACTGAAAGAGCTCATTACTCAAGTGTTATTGTATAAACCTTGTATCTAATGGGATCAATCCCCCCCCCCCCCAATAACAATGGAACGTAAATGAATGAAACATAGCACTGCATTACCGTGATTACTCTGGACAGCTAAACTTATTATATATAGCGTGGAGTTTAATGTGAGATCCTCTGAAATACTGGTTTACACCGAAATGCGGCCTAAATTTGATTGGTATGCACAGTCTATAGATAGATGGGTGTCGTTACAATTGCATGTATAGGCAGGCATTAGTCGATTGTGAATGACTCTTCTACAAGTTAACACATTTCAAACATACTTTAGTTCTTTATGTATCCCTCATTTGATTAGAAAAGAAATAGAAAAAGAATGGGAGCAGACGTTTTATCTTTTAATTTTCTTTAAATCCAGTAAACAGCAACGAACGACATGAAAGGATATTTGTATACATGTAGCTGCAGAACTGTAGCTCTTTTGAAAAAAAATAAATATTAGGACAGTTTAAAGAGCTACAGATCCACCCCTTATAAAAAAAAAAACGATTTACAGCGCACCAAAAAAAAAAAAAAAAAAAAAAAATGCGCACGGCTGATGCATTATATCTCTTTATTCTTGCATTGCCGTCAAATGATTTAATGTCAAAAAATTTCTAACATTTCAAAAAATTGGAGGGGCGTATCGCATGTCTCTATAACCACAGAGAGAACCATAAGCATTGTTCTCAGTGTTAGGGGTTGTTCACTAACACCTCATCCTTAGAATTCCAGTCTAGTTTACTTTTTACGCCCCCGAGATAGATCGGGGGGGGGGGGGGGGTATTGTTTTGTCCTGTCTGTCATTCCGTAATTCTGTCTGAAATTTTAACCTTGCTAATAACTTTTAAACAGTAAGTGCTAGAGCTTTGATATTTCACATGAACATTCCTTGTGACAGGACCTTTCCGTGGGTACCAACATTTGTGACCTTGGTGTTTGACCTACTTTTTGAAAACTTTAACCTTGCAAATAACTTTTCAATAGTAAGTGCTAGAGCTTTGATATTTTACATGAGTTTTCCTTGTAACAAGACTTTTCCGTGGGTATCAACATTTTGACCCTGTGACCTTGACCTTGGAGTTTGAGGCAATTATTTCATAGTTGTATGTTTTATGCGAAAATAGAATACAAAAATCTTCATTTCTTGTTATATGTGACACTAGTATAAAGATAAATCTGTATATTTTTGTCAGTGTTTGCTCTACCCCTACCAATATGGGGTTGCAATTTTTCACAGGAATAAAGAGAGGGAGAAATCTTTTTAAAGTATTCTGGAGAACAGCTGGACTCGGGTGAATGTTGTGACCCTTGGGCATCTTAGTTTTAACCACCACCCTCCCCCTTCTGGATTAGAGGCATATACGATCAAAACAAAATGATGACAGGCTTATAGCCACTTACGGCAAATTTACAGGTTAATTCACATTATCTTAATTTACAGGTTAATTCACATTATCTTAATTATATTGGTTTTTGATTTTACATTTCATAACAGGTATTTCATGAAACAGATTGCTCAGTTTAGCGTGTTTAAAAGTACCACAATGATGTGAATGATCTATCATGCATCGGTCGGAGAGGTGGTACCAGCTGGTACATGATCGTGATTTTACCAGTTGAATAAAAACCTGTGAGCACCAGACACCAACCCACTTACTCTCGAGCCTAGATTAACGTTAATAACGATGTTGTGTTGTAGACTCGTGGTTGTTTCGCTTTTAGTTGCTGTGACCATTGGCTGCACGTGGATCCCCAGGGTCGACCAACAGAACTATTGCTATGCAGATTATGGTAACGGGTTATCGATCTACTTAGAATGTTTATTTTATTTTTTAAAATCTATTTTCACACACACCCTATCCATTTTGACGGAAAACAAATAGCTCCCTGGGTGGCGTGTTTACCGCTTAAAATATACGACGGACCCGCCTATAAATTCTCAATCTCTATCTACTGGTAATAAATGTCTCTGATTTGGATCAATACTAAAGCGATATGTTAATGTTTTAATATTGTCTATGTTTTTCGTGCTATTTGTATTTTACAAAGCATTCAATCTAATTAAAATTAGATGTTTGATCCGCTCGTGTATGCGAGTACGCGAGCGGATCAAACATCTAATTTTAATTAGATTGCAAAGCATTAGTACTGGGTTCGATAAAAGTCAGTACTTCTTTTCATCATTGTGTAAGTCACTAAATTAGTATGTATCATTTGTGTATTTTATATATATATATATATATATATATATATATATATATATATATATATATATATATATATAAAATACACAAATGATACATACTAATATATATATATATATATGATTTATTTCAGATATTTTGAAACTGCTCGTCATTAGAAATAGCTAAATTTTAAAATATTATATAATTATGTATATATTTCAATGAAAAGTTAGATCACGGTTCTAAATCCTGGTATCACCATACAAAATGACCAACCAATTTTTTTTCTTTTGGTGGGGGGGGGGGGATAAAAAATCTTTAAAATATTGCGTATTTAGCAATGCATCCTATGAAACAACATAGAATGTGCATTGCTTTAAAAAAAAAAAGTCCCACATAAATGTACACCGGACCATTCGTCTTTTCCATGCTGTAATATTTGGTGCCTGTGGAGGACGAGAACTTTAATTAAATACTAGACTCATTATCTAATGCTGATATTGTATGTGTAGCTGTTGCTTTGCTTTATTTTACATATAAGCATTTGAAGCGGAAGTCAAATCCCCGAAAAATCTGATGGGTTTATACTACAAGTATGAGATCTACATCCACACCGTGTTCAAGGTAGGGGTGTACTGTTTTCTTGCTGGGTTACATATGGCTGGATAAGTAAGCATTGAAGTGTAGTTTTGTTGTCATTATTGAGAAAATGAAGGACGTTTGCATTGTAAAAAAAATTAATTTTTCTTGTCAATTTTCTTATCAAGGGACCGTCATCTCCACAAATAATAACAACAAAACTTCTATTTATTGTTTTATACAGTCTACTTCACTAAAGTCGCTTATATTGAACTATCTGTTATGTTGAAGTAAAAATAAATCACCAGTAACCTTGTTCATATAGTTCAACATTGTTAAATCGAACTTTAGATATAATGAACCCTGAATTTCAATATATCCGGAGTAAACTACATGTACTTACATTGAGACGCTGAACTGAGTATCATTTAACAGCGATTTTAATTGGCTGAAAAATTCTTTTGATTTCTGCATCAAAGAAAACCTTATTTTGACTTCATCTTATGTATTAATGCGTCGTATGAATTTGAAAACAGAATTATGTTTTATTATTTAATTCAAACTCAATGTTATAAAATATTTGAATGATAAGAAATGAATTTTATAATTATTTTCTTGATGGTGGTATCATAGGGAATATTGGACGGAAAACTTTTTCATCAATGTACTAAGTATTACGCGCATTGATGACGTTTTCCATCCAATTTTCCTTATTAGTATGATACCGCCATCAAGAAAATAATTGTAAGATTCATTTCTTACGTAAACCCCGGTTTTGTCTTTTGTTCTAATAGATATACGTATTTACATTCATGCTTCAAACGCTGAGACTGGTGGTCACTTCATTTTCTTTCTTTCTTTTTCTTTGGGGGGGGGGGTTGGGGGTTGGCGGAGAAGTTTGTTTTGCTTAGGTTCTAATGCCAATTCACTAAAAAGAAATTTACAGTGGACTTAATTTGTTTATATTGTTTGAATATGTTTGTATTATACGTACCCAGTGACTTGTTATAATCTACAATGTGTTATCTATTCTGATAATTAGGGCGATATCAAGGAAAAATTAGCCACTGATACCATATACGGAGATGGACCATATCATTCCTGTGGACGCCAGATTCTAAAACCAGATACCACATACCTGATTTACGGTAATTTAATACCAAATATGTTGACGGAGCGCAGCCACATGTATATGAGCGGATCCAGAAATTTTCTCCATGGGTTCCACCCAATGCATTTTTAGGGGTCCATTTGAAAGTCCAAGTTATGGACTAACACGTAGTAATTGATTGATTGATTGATTGATGTTTTCCACCACACTCAACAATTTTTCAGTTATCTGATGGCCCCCAGTTTTTATTGGTGGAAGAGAGAACCCAGATACAATGTAACTAGGAAGAGACCACCGACCTTCCGAAAGTAAACTGGGAAACTTTCTCACTTACCGGTACGAGCGGGATTCGAACCCGCGCCGACAGAGGTGAGAGGCCGTGTGATTTTGAGCGCGATGTTCTAACCACTCCGCCACAAAATTTGAGTATTTAGTACATCATGTGTATATATGTAATCATACGCAGAACGTGCTCTCACGTATCGAATCAATTGAAAGACTGAAAAACCATATGCAGATGATAATGGAATATTGCTACACAAATATGTGACGACGGAGAAGCTAAAGTCATCTTGTAAAGTTGTACTGTTAATTTGCCGTTGACATCTATATTCAGTAAAATATCCAAATATGAAGCAGATATGGAAGACTCTGTGATGTCTTTTATTTTGAGTTCGCATTATGATGTCATGAAATGACAAAACTAACATAATTTATTCAAGAAAAAGGACGAAGATGTATTCATCTGTGTGAGCACAGCCACAACAATAATAACAACAACAACAAAAACGAACAAACAAACTAACTAACAAGTGATGATATGAATCCATAACAGCATAGAGCAAATGAAACTATAATAGTATGAAAGTTTGAATCTGCTCAGTTACATTATCTAATTAAGAAACACTGTCGCAAAATTGCATCATTTGATCTGAATCAACTCGACAAAAACGTTTGACGTCACAGTAGCATAAAAATCAAACAAAGCGCAAAGAACACTTGTTTTCACACATGCTTTGGGTTTTTATGATGTATTCAATGTTTATAAAAATTATCACGTGATCTATGGTTTTGATAGATCTCCCTCATCCACCTACAAAATTTGATACCTGATCGACAGAGGATGCTTACTCCTCCTAGACACCTGATCCCACCTCTGGTGTGTCCAGGGGTCCGTGTTTGCCCAACTCTATATTGTGCATTGCTTATAGGAGCTATGATATTGATCACTGTTCGTTAAGATCTTCACTTTTTATTACTAGAATAATGTTTACATCTCAATGAAAGGTGAAGATAACGAACAGTGATCAATCTCGTAAAGTCTCCTATACGCAATACACAATAGAGTGTTGGGCAAACACGGACCCCTGGATATACCAGAGGTGGGATCAGATGCCTAGGAGGAGTTAGCATCCCCTGCCGACCGGTCACACTCGCCTTGAGCCCTACGTATACACTGTATATCTTGATCATCCGTAGTCAAATTCAGTGTGCCAAGAACGGTCTAACAATCGGTATGAAACACGTCAGACAACATTTGAAACAATGATATATTGTATTGACAAACTAGATCGTTATAACGACCATAGAATCTGCGAAATGCTGACTTTAATGCATCTATTTAAAAACTATGTTTTGTACGTTTCCCATGCGTTACAGTGCTAGATATGTAAAAGTCACGTTTAAAAACGTCCCAGTTGAATTGTATTACTCTATATTGATGATGATAGATCTACGCAATGTGAGGCCATTATATGCATATCAATACAGTGTATCCAAATGTAGTTTTAATTTTTAGGTAAAACTGGGCGTAATATAACCGTCTAGTGAGTGCCATTTGATCTTTACATTTTACTCAATGTGTTCATCGATTAGAAAACTTTTTATTCATTAGCTAAAGAAAGGGATGACAAAGTAAAGATTGTTTCTTACAAAAAAATCGACATGGTCAGTGACGACGATAAAATGAGAATGACGACTAAATACGACTGTAGCTGTAAGGTAAGTAGTAGTGCTGTATTTTATATTTGTTCTATCGTTTGCTCACAAAATAATACATGTATGTATATATACATTAATTCATATGTTGGCTTATTCGTGCAATGCATTACTCATACGACAGATTTTTGTGTGCTCTCTATTATTTATAAACAATGAAATGCTTTCTTTGTTGTTTCGTCGAGTGATGAAGGTACATGTGCATTGTAGCAAAAAAAAAAAAAAAAAAAATGCTTAGCCTGTGTAACCTGGCAATTTTTTCTGCAATGTTTGCTATCTTCATTACCCGATAAAACAACAAAGAAAGACATTTTATTGTTTATATTCATATTTTCATGTATTCAAAAAAAATGTAAACTAGAATTAAGTTCTAAAATATCATATGGTTGACCCATTTGTTACGTTAAACGGAACAGCCTATGTACCCTTTGAGCTTGATGACGCTACATATTTGGTAATGATTATGCAGACAGCTAGGTGGTCCTAGAAAACCGGATCGTACTAGTTTGCAACAAACATACATTCATTGTAGGATAAAAGTAATGTCAATTTCAAAGGAAATATAAGAGAAAAGATTCAGTGAATGTAAATATAGCCATATGACAAATGCTTAAATTGTGATTTTAAGCTCGGAATTTGTCCTCTATATTGTGCATCGATAGCCAAGCAGAACCTAGGGGTCCAAAGTTTACATACAACAAAGACCGGGAATCATTTTTCTACATCCGGAGAGGGGGTCGTGTTTGACTATGGAACCCCCCCCCCCAACACTAATATGTGTGGAATTCCCCCCCCCCCCCTCCACCTAATCTTTATTGAGGAGCAAGTTGGTGATGGATCAGGGTAAATCTTAGAATCGCACCCTTTAAAAACAAAACAAAACATTCTGGTGACAGGTTAACATTTCTCTGGGGAAATATTGTAATATATACCAAAAGCTACAAATACACTCCTTTATAAAAACATACGATTTACAGCGCAGCTCTTTTCCTTTGCGTAGTTGATGTCTTACATCGCCTGATTTTTGCATCTCCATTTCATATTTCTGATGTACAAAAAAACAACACTTTTTCCAACTACATATTTGTCGAGACACACCTTTGAATATTAAAGTCGCATGCGAACCGAAAACTCGTAGCTTCAAAAGTTGTGTATCTCGATTGGTAACATGTATTCATCAGTTTATTCTGTAAATCGATACACTATCAAAACATTCTATAACGTCAAAATATTTCCTAGCAAAATCAATTATATACAGTGTATATAAAGACCGTGTCTTTTTTCTACAGGGTCGTTTTTTCACATTATCAAAAATAAAAATGAGCCCCTTGTGTCAAAATCCTACAGGGGGCACATTTCTACAAAAGGGGAGGAATTATTTATTGAATAGAAGTGTTAGTATTTTCGGTCATTATTCAAATTTCTTTGGGGTACTTATTCTTCGTAAAAATAGATTTTCACAATGGTGAAATCAGCAGTCTTAAATCAGAAGTAGTCGAAGCAATTCTTTAGCTTTCATAGTTTTTGAGGGCGTTGACGTATGTGACGTTGAGAGATTACGTTAGCAGCAATAATTCAGACATTATATATGAGATCGATCACTCTTCACAATTTTTCATCCTTTGCTTAATTGTCAGATATGCGATGAACACATACTGCAATACATTTTATGCTAGTAACTTTTCTCTTTCTTAGTTGCCATATAGTTGTCTCCTGTTGAACTCTTACATACGGTGAGACGCAAAACATATTTTCGTCGATCCATACGCAATGGGTACATACTTATAGTTGCCTTCATATATTGCCGAAAGGATGGTTATCAGCTGCTATAAAAACAACCGATCCAAAATTAAACTCAAATATTGTAAGTTTATGAGTATTTGAGAATGAAATAGCTCAAACGAAACTAGCAATTTACCACTTTCCCTGCTAAGTGTATCGGCCGTATCGAAGAGGAAATGTTAATTGATTGATTGAATATTGTTTAATGTCTCTCTCGAGAATTTTTCACTCATATAGAGACGTCACCATTGCCGGTGAAGGGCTGCAAAATTTAGGCCTATGCTCGGCGCTTACGGCCTTTGAGCAGGGAGAGATCTTTATCGTACCACACTTGCTGTGACATGGGGCATCGGTTTTTGTGGTCTCATCCGAAGGACTGCCCCATTTAGTCGCCTCTTACGACAATCAAGGGATACTGAGGACCTATTCTTACCTGGATCCCCACAGGAACATGAATGAATGAGAATAACATATTTCATTAAACGGCCTAACTCAAACAATTTCTCTTTGATATGGTAAGTTTAATGAAAGGTGAAGATAAAAGAACAGTAATCAATCTCGTAACTCCTATAAGCAGTACAAAATAAAGAGTAGGGCATACACGGACCCCTGGACATACCAGAGGTGAGATTAGGTGCCTAGGAGGAGTAAGCACCCCTTGTCGACCGGTCACACCCGCCGTGAGCCCTATATCTTGATCAGGTAAACGTTATACGTAATCAAAATCTGTGTGCCAAGAACGGCCTAACAATCAATGTGAAATACGTCAGACAGCATTTCACCCAATGATAGGTTGTATTGGCAAACTAGATCGTTATATGCGAAATGTTTTCCACCGACTAATGTAAGCAAATTACACGGTTTTATATATAGAAACATGCATTTATTGTCATCTACATAACCAGTCTATTATATAAGTATATACCCTGTACCCACCCAGGTGTTAAATAGCCTACTGAATGTACCGCCATCATAGAAGAGCTATTATAATCTCGAAAATTGCGTATTCGAATAGCTTCAACTTTTAGCTGACATAAACACAGGATTTGTTTTCGTCGGCCAAAGAATGATATAAAACGCAGCAAATGGGATCATATAATTGGGTAAATATTTCTTGCTCTTTCATTTGTATTTTGTTTCATTGTAGATAAAATTCAATTATGACAAAATAAGGGGTGTCCCTAATGCCCCAAAACTACCGGCAGCCACTGAAAACGAATGTAATGTTCCGGATGACTGGTGTTCGAAGAACGCTTATTGTAAGCGAAACGACGAAGGCCAGTGCACCTGGGGAGAGCTAGGATCCTGTAACTATGAATAACAATGTCATACAATCTAAAGATCAATAAACTCCTAAGACTATTTTTGATTGATTGATTGATTACGGTTTTACGTCGATTTGGCAATACTTCAGCCATTTTACGATTTTTGATTTTGAATTTAAGAACCAAACTTATTCTAAACATCATTCAGATCATATGATGGTAATAAAAAGAATTTCCGGTTTTCAAAAGTTTGGTGACGTTCAGAGATGACATTGTCAGTCTGTCTGTCTGTCAAAAACCTAAAACCATGTAACTGATTCTCCCAAAAGTGATTCAAGTACATGCGAAAAAAAGTAAAGTAAGTTATTATTATTATTATGACATTACTTGCTTCATTTATTAGTGAAAGTGATCAATCTCATAAATCTCAACTTGGAATACAACATAGAGAGTTGAGCAAACACGAATCCCTTGACGTACCAGAAATGGGATCACGTGTCTAGGAGGAATAAGAATCCCCTGTCGACCGGTCATATCCACCGCGATCCCTTTGTCTAAATCATGTAAAACGAGCAATCCGTAGTCAAAATCAGTGCGCCAAGAACGGCCTAACAATTGGTATGAAACACGTCAGACAGCATTTGACCCAATGATAGGTTGTATTGGCAAACTAGATCGTTATAACTACCACATAATTTACGAAATGCTGACTTTAAACGAGACTGTTGAAACCCCTGCACCATCAACTTGTTTGTTAGTAGCATGCCTCGATTTAAAAACTGACCACAGCAGAACAACCTCCTGCGTATCGAATCAGTTGAGAGACATAAACACCAGATAATGGAATATTACCACATAAATATGGTAAGTTGACGATGGAGAAGGTGTTAGTTTCCCGTTAATATTTATTTTTAATGAAATATCTAAATAGGAAGCAGAAGTGGACGGCTCTGATGTGTCTTTTACTTCGAGTTCACAGGGATATATTAAATCGACATATGAATGAAATTTATCATTGTTAATAGATAATACGTCCTCGATATACATATGTATCTAAATGTCGAATTGAAGGCCACACCAAGAGGCTTTTTCTTCTCACGTAGAAGTTTTTGAATCAATTCTGCTTCATAAGAATATGAAAACAGGTCAGCTAACAAAGGAACACAATTCGTGCCCATGGGAATTCCAACAGACTGTTGGAAAGACCACGAAGATATTGTCAATGAGGAACTCCAGCACATTTTTTATTTCAACTCCAGAGAACTTGTGCTTGGAATCAGAGTGGTGTTGAACAAAGTAATGTTTGGATTACTGATCATCACTAGATATAAATATTTCCGTTTTCAATTTTTGTTGAAGAAACAACTGTCTATGATGTCAAAAAATCTAGTCTTAATTTATCGTGAGGAATGGTCGTGTAAAGTGTTGGAATTCATACGTTTTGATGTTTTTGATTTGAGAAAGGTTTTGCGATTTCAAATTTACTAAAAGTTCTTTAGAATTTTTTAAGAATCCACATTTGATTTACAGCACTTCTGGCATATATAATCGCACAGTACGTTTGAAGTTTCTCCTTCACAGCTGTTGATAATATTTTCGTGAGGAGAAAAGTTAAGGACTTAGTAGAACACTTGCTGGATCCAGCAATGTATCTTTGTTTGTAAAAGTTTTTATGAAGTTTAGGAATTCTGAGGTGTCTTTTATTTCGAGTTCACAGGAATATATTAAATCGACATATGACATTGTCAGTCTGTCTGTCTGTTAAAAACCTAAAACCATGTAACATGTAACTCATTTTAGGTGCGCACGGTAACTCATATTCATCCGACCCATTAACTTGGATATTAAATGTGTCTAAAACTGAAGCATGGTTTTGAAGAATTTCATCGTTTTGAAAGGACAGTTGAAGTATAAGTACGATTACCAAAAGTGGAATTAATCAACTATTCTATTCCTGCCCCAATACTGTCTATGATCCTGTTCGGTCGGTCTGTGACTTGCAATATTTGAATTTTATGTATGCGATGAACTGTGTTTATTCTCATACTGATATAGCTGCAGAACTGTAGCTCTCTGAAAAAATATTTTGTCGGAACAGAGAGCTACAGTTCCACCCCTAATGAAAACCTTTCTTATGGCGCGCAAAAAGCTGCGCATGGTTTAGGCCTGATATCGTTGTATTCTTGTGTTGCTGTCTCATAAATTTAATATCAAAAAATTCTTAACATATTTTTCTACTATAGTTGTGTCCAAACATACCTTCAAATATTCATTAAAGCCCCATACGACCCGAAAACTCCCAGCTTGGAATCAGAGTGGTGTTGAACAAAGTAATTTTTGGATTACTGATCATCACTAGATATAAATATTTACTTTGCTTTACAGTATCTCTCTTTGTTACGGTGTCTGTGAAGTCTTTAGAATCCATTATAGGTACGGTAACTCATATTTATTCGTCCCATTGACTGTGACAGTAATAAAAAGGTAAAGACAACGAACTGCGAGCAATTTCATAACTCATAAAAGGAATACAAAATTAAGAGTTGGGCAAACACGACACTCTGGATATACCAGAGGTGGGATCAGGTGCCTAGGAGGAGTAAGCATCCCCTGTTGACCGGTCACACCCGCCGTGATCCCTATATCTTGATCAAGTACACAGAGTGATCCGTAGTCAAAATCAGTATGTACAAAATATGTCAGACAGCATTTCATTCAATGACAGGTTGCATTGGTAAATTAGATCATTGTAACGATCACAGAACTTGCGAAATGCTGACTTCAAACGAGACTGCTGAAAGTCCTGTAACACAAACTTATTAGTCAGCCACCTGCCTCGATTCAAGAAATGATTACACACAGAACAAGATCTTGCGTATCGATTCAGTTGAGAGATATAAACACCACATGCAGGTGATAATGGAATATTGCTACATAAATATGGGAAGTTGACGATGGAGAAGCTGAAGTCATCCCGTTTGACATAAAATTGAGTTGTTAGTTTGTCGTTAACATCGATGTTCAGTAAAATATCCTAAAAGAGTTGCAATGGAAGAATTCACGATGAATATATATTTTTCAGTGGGTTTTATGTTTTCAGCTGTGCAATCTAATTAAAATTAGATGTTGGATCCACTCGCATACTCGCTACACAAACATCTAAAAACATCCCATAGAGGGTCACGTCAGAGGTCAAATTCGGTATCACTCTAGACTTATCGGCTTCAACAAACATTCAATGATTTTGCCAACGGTGATTTCATTGGTCAATCGAATTTGACCTCTGACGTGACCCTCTACGGAATGTTGTTAGATGTTTGTGTAGCGAGTATGCAAGCGGATCTAACATCTAATTTCAATTAGATTGTCAGCTGTGAGAATTATAAATAGATCAAACATAATGTCAATAAAAGTTTAGTTTGATGTAATTGCATATCATACAATCTCATTTAAAGTCAGCATTTCGCAAATTCTATGGTCGTTATCTTCACCTTTTTGTTACCTTCACCTTTTCGTTATAACAATCTAATTTGCAGATACAAACTATCACTGTATCGAATGCTGTCTGGTGTGTTTCATACCAAATGGTAAGCCATTCATTACGTATTGATTTTGACTATGGATCACTCCATTTACCTGACCAAGATGTAGAGCTCATTGCGGGTGTGCCCAGTACTATGGGGATGCTTACTCCTCCTGGGCACTTGATTCCACCTCTTGTATGTCCACCGGTCCAAGTTTACCCGTCTCTTGTATTCGTTCTGGGATTCGTGAGATTGATCACTGTTCGTTGTCTTCACTTATTCATCGTCAATATGTCTAAATGTCGAGTTGAAGGCCAGAGCAAGAGATTCATGTTTACTATGTAAAATGTTTTGAATGAAAAGATGAAGATAACGAACACTGATTAATTTTAAACTCCTATAAAAAATACAAAATTAAGAGGGGGCAAATACGGACTAGACACACTGAAGTGGTATCAATTGCCTAGGAGGAGTAAGCATCCCCTGTCATCCGGTCACACCCACCGTGAGCCTATATATCGGTCGGGTAAATGGAGCAATCCGTCGTCACAATCACTGTGTAAAGAACGGCCTTAATTGGTTTGAAACACGTCAGAGAGCATTTAACCCAATGACAGGTTGTATTTTCATAACGACCATATAATTTGCGAAATGCTGACTTTTAACGAGCTGTTGAAACTCACTGTAACTTATTTGTTAGTAGTGACCATACACAGAACAAGCTCTTGCGTATTGAATCAGTTGATACATGCGTGCGTGTGTGTTTTCAGACACATTGATTTTTTAAATTATTGACAATGAAAATGAAGATAACGAACAGTGATCAATCTCGTAACTCCTACAAGCAATACAACATAGAGTTGGGCAAACACGGACCCCTGGACACACCAGATGTGGGATCAGGTACCTAGGAGGAGTAACCATTCCTTGTCGACCGGTCACATCCACCGTGAGAGCTACATGTATATCTTAATCAAACAAACGGAGTAATCCGTAGTCAGAATCAGTGAGTCAAGAATGGCCCAACAAATGGTATAAAACACGTCAGACTATGGCGCATAGGCTGTAATGGCAAACTAAATCGTTATAACTACCACAGACTTTGCGAAATTATGACTTTAACGAGACATTTGAAACTCCTTTGACATCAACTTCTTTGTCAGTAGCCTGCCTCGATTTAAACACTGATCATACGTAGAACAAACTCTTGCGTATCGAATCAGTTGAGAGATATAAACACCATATGCAGGTTATAATGGAATATTGCTACATAAATATTGGAAGTTGATTCGTGGATTTCGTTAGCTATTGGCAAACATCGATTTTGCTACTTATTGACAAAGATACCGATTTTGATTATTGACAGAAATATTGATTCCAAGGACATTACATGTAGGTCAAGCGTCTTTGTTTTCAATGAAAGCCATGGCCATGAGGAAATCTATATGTGAAAGCCCTATCCCCCTTCCAGGTTAGAAATAATTATTTCTAGTCACTAGTCACTTCGGATATCGACTTAAATTTTAGTGATCAATTGAGAACTAGCACTGTTCCCCCTGACCCGTGGACATGAAAATGACGAGCCCAAATTCCATCCTTGAATAATAAAACACTTTCATAAATAATCGCCGTTTTCAAATATATCTATTGTTCAAATAACCAATTAGCTACTAGCAAGTAGTTAAGAAGGAACCCAGTAAGACATGCACTTCTAGTGTCAATTTTATTTGTATTGGGTATATAAAACATCATGACATTTTAAAAAATTGAATGCAAACAAGTCAGCAAAGAGAAATATGGCTCAGTTTTGACAAGATTGATTGCATGTTGTTTAACGTCCCTCTCGAGAATATTTCACTCATATGGAGACGTCACCACTTCCGGGGAAGGGCTGCAATATTAGGCATATGCTCGGCGCTTACGGCCTTTGAACAGGAGGGATCTTTATCGTGCCACATATCCTTGATAATTTAATTTCATTTGTAACATTTGATTGGCTGAGCACACACTGATATTTTTTTTTAGTTTATATTGTATAACCTAACAAATATCATATCAAATGGGGACATGCCCCTTTGACAATTCAAGACACGCCTACTTTTTATTTACATCAAAGCGCTGTTGAGATGTAGGTCTTCTATGAACAAACAATCAACAGAAATAAATGTGCACAATAAGATACTTTATTAAAGAGATTTTTTCTCAGTGTCAAACACGACAAACATCTCCTTGTACACAAAACACTGGTGAAAATTCAATACAATTTCTGTATGATACATGTACAAATTTAAACAAAAGCGTGAAAACAATGTTAACATTTGCAATATAATAGTTAATCAAGTATATGCCAATTTTCCTCTATACGTTTTATTTTAAAACACATTTTCATTTAAGAGAAAATTGCTTCGATCCGCCTCTCAAAGCAAAAAATGCGTCACCGTTTACCAGATGACCAGTGGATTGCAATAAGTCACTTGCTTATAATATTTTTACAGTGTCGGATTTAACTGAAGTTGAAGATGACTTTACATTTTATGCATCTTAAAATTTCTATTTATATAAAAGCACACACACAAATTATTACATTCTCTGGTACATGTATGTATTTGTTGTGTGATGTCAGGAGTAAACATATTTCTCATACTTTTCGTCAGAGTGACTTCAAAGTCAACTCTTAATATGCTGTAAACGTGTAGCCACGGGCACTGGAAGTTAATGTAAATATATAGTATGTGCATACTATATATTTACATTAACTTCCAGTGCCCGTGCGTGTAGCCTATATTTTCTGTTATCAAAATGTGTTGCAAACTACTTCTATAACTACATTTTCAAATTTGAAAAGTAAATTATATGCTCCGGTTATACAAAGAACCACGATGACTGTCTTCACATGCGACGTTTTGTTGAAAGTTGCCAAGTGAATTCTTGCGCAGCATAAGTGATTTCTATTCATCACTGTCTGTTTACATTCTTATAAACTTGTAGTTTGTCTTTTTGCATGAAATAATAATGAAGATAATGTTTACCTATAGCATACAGTCTAACCAAACTTTAGCTTTATAAACTATATACATGCAATTCGCAAAGTTGTTAGGTGATATTATATAACGTTGATAAAAATTAACTTCATTCCTTAAATGGTCATCAGTGGACACATATGACAATATCTGTGCAGTTACTGGCCGTACGCTCACCAGTTACTGTGTAATTATAACCATGTATAAAAAGGGACCGACCAGAGAGAGAGAGAGAGAGAGAGAGAGACTAGTTACATCACTCAACCAGTTCCTTCCCTCAATTGGAAAACCTTTCTTATCTCTATTTTTCTTTATTGAAAAAAAAATCATTGTATTTTACTCTTAATGTCGTTTTTTCTTCTTCATTACTGCTTCTGGAAAATTGGAGCAGATGTAAAAATACCTATCTTAGAAACAAATCAAGAAGTTGGGAAAGACAAGAGATGAAAAATTGTTAACGCAACCAACTTCTACAACAGCAAGCTGATGACACTGAAAATGTAAACCAATAGGGTTCTAGTGGTATGTGGGCAACAGCTTTGTCAGGACAAAAGATTTTACTATTGTGGGCCAACACAACTGGCAATGTCAAGGAAGAGCACTGTAGTGAACAAATAGACGAGATTGAAACTGACAGAAGATTCCACTACAGTGGGCCACCAAGACTTGGCACTGTCAAAAGATTTCACTATAGTGGGCCACCAAGACTGACACTGTCAAAAGATTTCACCATAGTGGGCCAGCAAGGCTGACACTGTCAAAAGATTTCACTATAGTGTTCCAACAAGACTGACAATATCAAAAGATTTCACTATAGTGGCCCACCAAGACTGACACTGTCAAAAGACTTCACTATAGTGGGTCAACAAGACTGGCATTGTCAAAATATTTCACTACAGTGGGCCAACAAGACTGACACTGTCAAAAGATTTCACCATAGGGGGTCACCAAGACTTGACACTGTCAAAAGATTTCACTATAGTGGGCCAACAAGGCTGACACTGTCAAAAGATTTCATTATAGTGGACCACCAAGACTTGACACTGTCAAAAGATTTCACTATAGTGGGCCAACAAGACTGACACTGTCAAAAGATTTCATTATAGTGGGCCACCAAGACTGACATTGTCAAATGATTTCACTATAGTGGACCAACAGGACCAACTGTTGTATGATATTTTTGCACGTGATAGACAGCTGTGACCAAGATAAGATTCAAGACGTCTTAATTTTAGAACAATGTTGGTGACTGATTGGATTTAACAGCCGATTTGTGACAGTTTACATTCTCATGTGAGAATTCAGTACGGCATTAAAAAACCATTGACACTGATCGTATATGTATAACTATTGTTAAGTTAGTAATTCATTATTTATACAGTACACGACACGAGTTTTATGCGTGTTCCACGCAACGCGGTGGAACAAATTTGCCCCAAACACGGTGGACCTTTAAAATTGTCGGCACCTTTGAAGTCCTATTTTTCCGCGCGAGCTAAGACATTGAAGTCCACGGAGGATCTCCGTGGATGCCACCACGCATCTCCGTGGATGTCACCTGTACCTCCGTCGATGCCACCGTGTACCTCCGTGTGATAAAACAAAGAAATAATTTCCGAAATGATTCACCCCAAAAACCTTTTCGCTTAGCCAGCATGCATGCTCCCACCCCATTAATTATTTAGAAATTAGCTATCAATCATTCAATTCTTGTAATTGTTGTTTAATGATACGTTGGTGTTTTCGGTACATATCCGTATGTAGATTTCCCTGCAGACGTTCACACCTTTTTATGAAACGCCCAAATTTTCGACATCCTGTATATAAACACCTGTGTTATTCCTACCACTCGTCGGTACATTGTTTCACGGCACGTGCAGCACAATTTCACCAAATAAAAGAAGCGTCATGAACAACGACAATCACATGCCAGTAATTTCAATTTGATATATAGCAGTTCAAAGAAATGTGTACCATAAGCAATGGTTTATTTTTACGTAAAGTTTTCATTGTAATTAGGAATATGTGATTAAGGTCAGCTATATACAAGTACATGTTTACATTGGAGATGAATTTCATTATGTACTGAACTGTGAAGCAATGTGAGCAAAGAATCAAATTTTTATCACCTAAACAAATAAATATTAAGAATATCTTTACTTTTAAACAAACTTTTAGAAAACTCCGTACTTTCATTAAGAAAATAATAAAATAAAATGTGCTCCCCTACCTAGAATGCCAATACTTCACATTAATAATAACACGTTTTTTAAAGTTAGTTTTTTTTCTAACTTGATAAATATATTTTTGTATACCATTGCATAATGGTGATGAGATCCAACAAATTGATTTGAGTACATGTAGTCTTGAAATATCACAAAGTATAGAGTTGACAACCATTGAAATAAAAATGCAGACGTTTTCTCGTTTATTCAGTGACTCACAAACTTACGCGTCTTCTAAATGAAAGTTGTAAAACAAACGTACTAGGTATTGGTCAATTATAACATAATACGGGGGTAAAATTCATCTCATCTCCGTTAGCAATGAGTTTTCAGTCAACTTTGCCTTCGTGGACGAAAAATCTCGGCTAGCGAAGATGGAAAAAAAGAAGGCTAGCCTCAGTCGATAGATAGTCCGCTTGCATTAACATGTATTATGAAGGTGAAATCGAAGATTTATCCAGTAAATCCAATGATGTTGCAGTACATATAGCATGTATTTATTTTATTTTTGACTGAGAGGGAGATAGACAGCTAAGCACGTAACATCGTTTTAGAAGGGGGGGGGGGGGGGGGGGGCTCATTCATTAGTCCTAACCCGGACCAGCCGAAAAATTTAACATGTAAAGAAAACAAAATGGGAAATAAAAAACAATATCAGATTGAAAGGGGATGGGTAATTAATCAGAAAGAAATTGTACTTTCAAGATTTATATTGAACGTATTAAACTTCCCGTATATGCATACATTCATGAATATTATAATCAATGATTACCAATGCTCTCTCTCTCTCTCTTGCTTTCATTATCTAATGCATCTAAAGATTAAATTAAAGATTTTAATAATCGATAGCGTATATGAATAAAAGCAAATAATCGTTAAGTCATTTCTGTTTATATTGATATTAGTCTTTTTTCATGAACTAGTTGCATTTGACACCGAGGATTTACATCCTTAAATATTGATTATAGGCACGTCGAATCGGAGAGGGTGTAATTTGAAAACTTGAAAGTTAAGGATTTAGCCTTGTAGCTTGTAGCGACCTATCCACTGCACGATTTAAGAAATTGAAGGCGGAAGGGGGAATTGAGACAGTTTAAGACTACTACCCCCCCTCCCAATTTAAGATTATTTAAGCACCATTTTTGTTGTTATTTTATCGCTTGTCAAGAAATTTACACAACTTAACCGGCAATATACCCCTTCTGATACATTGAAAAATATGAGTAATGTTAGCACGGGGCTCTATAAAGTTCAATCTGCAGTTTGGTCATACTTCGTCATTCAATAACTTATTCAAATTTAAAAAAAAAAATGTTTGTCGGGTTAGCGGTACTATGATGTATGACTATAACAATGACCTGTGTATAACTGTACATTCCATGCAAATTCGAAGGGGTTTTCGACTCAGTAGAACAATGGGGGTCAGCTAATCCGTGTATTTGAAATCAACAGAAGTGCTTAGCTTCTTGCGGAAAGTGTGAAATATATTGGGTCCGCGCAAAATACCCGTGATCTTAGACTAGATCTGATATCGCGCCGACCGAATATATTTCGCACTTTTCTTAAGAAGTCAAAACCCAAACTAGCTAACCGTAATTTAGTTATACTGTGACAAAGACCCTAGGAATTTACATGGTATATACTTATTATACAAAAATCATTGCATTATCCAGACACTCCCGATGAACATTTTCTTTTTTTATGAAAACCTCTATCAAAGTACATTGAACATAAGTCTCGGTCAAATGTAATTAACTCGGGATTTTAAAAATAAATCATTCGATGGTTTGTATTTTTGCTTCTATTAATTATGTAATAAATTAATTCCAATTTGTTAATTATCGACAATGCTCTAATTTCTATACTGGATCAAGTTATATTTGTCAAGATGCATATTAACAAAATATGATGGATAATTATGTTAAACAGCGCATTTGTCTCACACACACACACAGAGAGAGAGAGAGAGAGAGAGAGAGAGAGAGAGAGCACATCGGTAATTATTAAATATCCCTATCACATGTTGTACATGTATGTTTTTCATTTACTGAATATACTAATTCGCATTCAAAACAGGAATTGCCTGTAAGTACGCATTATTTAAACAGAGAATTCAAGAATATTTTAATGAAGAAAGAAGACTATTAAAGAAAAAATTTCAAAACCTGGTTTTCTTAAAAACGTAATATATAGTGTTTGGTATCGTTGGAATTGGCTCAAAATGCTGAAAAACAATATAAGTATCAGGAGGGAAAATATTGACATTTTTTTCTTTTCTTAAAATTCCACCCTTATCTTGATTATTTGGCCTGCGGCACATTTTCACGTCTCCCGCAAGGCGCCCGTGGCCAGAACAAAGCTCTTAGCAGCTGTGTGTATTCGCAAATAACACACACCGTGGAACACGGAGGACACGGTGTATCTCCGTGGATTTTCCACCGTGGTCTTTCCACGGTGGGGTGTATAAAACTCGTGTCGTGTACTGTATATATTTGTTTTTCAATAATAGTAAATAAATTGATAAATCTTTGAAGATCTTTGTGATTGATTTGTCAACTGAGTGTATGCATGTCAAGCTTTGAGCAATAGCCGAATTAAATGAACTTTTTCATATAAAAGTTTAAAAGTACAGAAGTACAAATCAGTTATGGCTCACAACAGTAGAAATATGACATCTCATACCAAACTGACTGTTCCACTGCAATCTGAGCAATAATCGAAACCATGCTTCGGAATCACTCGAGCGGCACCATTGTATCAATTCCCATCACAAGCCATAGCAATATTCAACAAACCGTGACACCAACAACGCCCAAGACTCAAACACCCAGGACTCAGACGAAGTCCACGGAACACAAAAGAGTCAAGTAATGGGCATTAGTACAAAGAGAACAGATAAAGCTCACAATTCTTCAACGTTTACAATGTCATATAACATAAGGCTTAGTACAAAGAGAACAGATAAAGCTCACTATTCTTCAACGTTTACAATGTCATATAACATAAGGCATATAACATAATGGCACTCAACACGTTAATGCATGGTTAACAAAATGTTGTCAGTGGGCTAAGTTTGATCACTTGCCGGATTCTGAAGCAATTGATGCATTTCCATTTTACTAAGAAGGCCATGCTAAGGTGTGGCATGAGTCATTGTCTGGTGAGCAAAAATCCAACCCAACAACTATTACAAATGCATTCAAAGAACGATTTAAGGAGTTAAATTTAAGTTGTTGTTGTTGGGTTTTTTTTTTAGATTTTAAAGTGTTACAAATGAAACAAAATGGAACGGAACCTGTTGGGGAATTTTTTACTAAGTTTATTCAGACAGAATCTATCAAAACTGTACCACAAAAAGTCTTACTTTATGTAGCGGTGAATGGTTTAAAACCTTATATCAAAACCTTATGTCGTAATAAAAGCACACAGAGATTCCGAATTGTCTTACAAAAATAAACCCTGTGAATGCATCATTTGTAATAGAGAATACTAGAAGTGCTGAACTCCCAAACAAATGGTCATTCAGTGAAAATAAGGTATTTTCTCAATCAAACATTCTTAACTTTTTTTTTTAATTTAGTATTGGTTATGATTCATTGGAGTGCATTGGATTTGATCAAGTTTATTTCATTGAAGTACATTGTATATTCATAAAATGATAAAGCTTTCTTTTTTATCCTTGCAAGCATTGCAGAAAAACCAAAGACAATGAGGAGAAATGAGATGTGGAAGTAGTCCTTGTAGAATACACCAAAGGAAAAGTATATTATGCTTGTAATGTCGTGCATTCATCTTATAAGTTTTATAATTGCATTTCATTCAGGGTTTTTATACGGCTTGGGGTAATTTATGGAGTGGAGTCGTGGAGTCATGGAGAGGAGTCGCTGTGCTTCATAACTTTATTACCCCCCAACTGTCACTCTTTATTTTAGAATAATGTAACTCAACACCCTCATCCAGTACATATAGGTGTGCTGGAATTTGGTTCAATATGTTTGTTTTACTTTAGTTGCACACACATCTGTCAAAGCCCCTTCATCCCCTTAGGTGGGAGGAAAAGTTTCCTGTCACAAGCACCAAGAATGAGGTCGAATTTATGACCTGCAATGTCAGATAATCACTTCATCATTTTAACACTGTGTAATACATGGCCTTGGCAATGGCATTTCCTATTCATGTGTTTTTATTAAAATAGCTGAGTATTTTTTGATGAGTTATAGATTGATATAACATATTAATATTATTGATAAATTGACAGAAGTAAATCTAGTATTTTATAAATTATTGGGTAGCACATGAGACAGATTAAAAATTAAGGGTTTTAGCCACTCTCCACAGCAGTGTAAGAGGAGCTAAGACATTACATGAATTTTTTTTTAAATTTATCTTATTTCTTTGGCTAGCTATAATTATGCTGCATAATCATCATGGCCATAATTCAAGTGCAATTATTCTATGCTAATAGTCAAATTACACTAATGCTATATTAATTACTGGTTAAGAGTTGCACAATCATGGTCAGTTTCTTCCTTCAGTAATGCCTGTTCTTTTATTTTATTTGTAAGCATTTCTATCAAAGTCCTGTGTTGTGGTTTGTAAATGTTTATTCTATACATGATAAACATGAATTGTATTCATTGACTCCACTCCATGACTCCACAACTCCACTCCACTCCATAAATTACCCTAAGCCTTTTTATACACTGACAAAATCAGGTTTTGAATAGCTGAATCAATTGTTCATTGTTTGTATTGTTTTTATAATCATATTCTCATGCTTGATTTTAGTGCACTGACCATTAGCTCGCATCTGCTGTTTATGTTAAAGTCAAATTTGCTGCATTATGTTTATCTAACTTGGGTAGGGTCTGCATTTTGATATTTATCTTAATTATGAAGCAATACGGGTTCCTGTGCAAGTTTGACTCTTTATGTGTGCCTTTCATGCACACAATTCATTCCTGAGAGAGACTCTCGATCAACTATCCAAAACATTATAATTTAGGGAAACAGTGGCCGATCACGATATAAGTTTTACAAGTTCTGATATCTTTGTTTTTTAGAGCTGCACTTCAAATACCATTGTAAAGTTCATTTGTACTTTAAGGTAGTGAATTATATGCATCTAATTTTAGTAGCAATGTAACTTAACTTAATTTACTCTTTCATTATGGCTTTGTATTTCATTTCATTTATAGACTTGTATTTGTTTATTGTAGCTTTTTACCATATATGCACACACATACGTATACCCACTAAAACAGGGACACACACACGCTATTTAGGATCCGCGTCTATATATGAACTGTTTGTGGCAAATAAAATGGAACTGGTTAACTCTCTGTAATCCGGGTTGTGTTTTGATAAAAGTGATATGGAAGGCAGTACAATGCTACAAGAAATGGATCTACCCTGACATACTGCCACAAACACATAGGAACTATTCAGGAGGACAAATTTTTGCATCATCCACAAAAACTTTCTTATAAGAAAAATGAGAAGGATCAGCAGATCTTCGTAATCTTATCAATGAAAGGAAATGTTGAGGAAAAAATTATCAAAATTGACAAATTGTTATCATCTATTGATGAACAGTTGATGGCAGTTAAAAACTACATCAAAGAAAAATAATCATACAAATTGTATCAATTTGTTGCTAAGTGTAAGAAACGTGGTTACCCACATTTTTCAATAAGAATCAATGGTTTAATGCTATAGATTTTTGGGGATGTTATTGTATATCACAAGCATGAAATTGATAGAAGAAGAGTGAATAAGATTGCGAAACAAGAGACCCATGGGCAACATTGCTTACCTGGGTCACCTTGGCATGAAGATTTCCAATATATATTCACATATAAAACTGTATGTCCTTAAGGAATCTCACAGTGAACTAGAAAAATTTCACAGATATCTCCTTGGTATAGTACCAGCATATTTTGAGAGCAGGCAAGTTAAAAAGTTAAAAAGTCAAAAATGTAACATCATTTCACCTACATTTAGACAGCTGTGTCCCCTGCTGAATAAAAAAGTCTACCGTGAAATTCATCCCCATTTCAAGTTGGGGTTTTGTTTTTTTTCGCAAATCATGCCCCCATTTTCCTTCCAAGAGATCACTAGAAAACTAACACAATAGAAAGGCCCTGCAATAAATCTGAAAATTGAAGGGAACTTCCTCTGTTTAATCCAAGGATCATGTACAAAATTCATGAAAATATTCCCACGGAAAGCTAAGTCATTGTGAGCCATAGAAAGTCCTGACATACGGACAAACAGCGACTACAATACAGCACCCACCATATGGGGCCCTAATTATGACCATTGTCACAAAAATATAAAAATGGTTTAAAACAAGCAATCTGGAAATTTAAAACAGAGCGAAATTGTATTCCAAAGTGTCCAGGCTGCATACAAGATAGGGTAAAGCAATTTCTCATGTTCATACTGTACACCGTGTCTTCTTTCCCTACAGGTTTGACCTGATTATAAGTTACACATTCCCCACAATAACAGACAACTAACCCGTAATTAGGAACCATATTTTGACATGTAGCTGGGTACCTCTTGAGCTCAATTCTCATCAGGTTCTGGGTACCTCTTGAGCTCAATTCTCATCAGGTTCTGGGTACCTCTTGAGCTCAATTCTTATCGGGTTCTGGGTACCTCTTGAACTCAATTCTCATCAGGTTCAATGCCCTCTCCAACACTGATAAAGTCACTTTCATGGAGGAACTTGATGTTGAGCGTTGCCACGGTGCAGCTCTGTGTGTTGGCGTACTGTATGAAGCGGACCAGTTTCTGCCATTCATTCAGGTCTACGTTGTACCTGAAGAAGTCTTTTGTCTCCACAGTCCTGGTTGGTTTATTTGGCCTGCTAAATTGCCGTACCCCTGAACCAACAAAAATGTACATATAATTAAGTTTGAATATATAAATATAGATAGGTATATATAAATGTATATATATCATCCAATAGAAAAAAGTTTACCTCACACAGACATAACAGTTAAATAAAATAGAGGAAGAGAAGATATATACATATACTTCTAAAATATATGGAACACATTCACAAATCACAATTAAGTGTTTCTGGATAATAGATATCCATCTTCAGGCCTGGATTTCTTGAAAAAAAACTCAAACTTAAGTTTGAGTTTTCTGTTATTTGAGCAGTCAAAATTTTAGTAAAATCTCAGACTTAAGTCCAACCAGGTGTACATAAACTGAATACAAAGTTATTCACCTTTAAGAAACGTTTATCGTGACATTATAAGACTCTCTGCGAGGAGGATACAGATTCAAGACATAATACTTTAAAAAATGAAACATCAAAACAAACCTAAACAGGTAGAACTTTATGGAATTTAGTCCCAGTCAATTTCCCTGAACTTTTAACATTAACATTTCTTTTTTTTAAATTATGACATCATGAATCTATTTCCTCTTGATGAAGGTTAAAAATTTTGGTACAAAAAGAAAGGTCTTCTCACAAGGAATACACAAGTGAAATATGAAAGCTCTTCCATCATCCATTCAAGTTAAACAGATAAACAAACCACCTCAGATTATTGGGGCATAAAAATATGTATCAGTGATATCTTTCTTGTCATTTTAAAACTTCTTCACCAAAGCAGTTCACGCAGTAAGTTAACATGTTACTGATCTGTATAATGTGAGTTTGAATCTAGGAGTTAAAATACCCCCCCCCCCTTCAAACTGTAATAATAAAATTGTTTGAAAATATGATTGAACATACCCTCCACTTTTTATCCCTATCAGTGTTCTCCAGTGTGATATGCATCCTTAATAACAAACCTCACTTGTACATTGTCTTAACTGAATATGCTTGTGAACCCCCTATTATTAGTGAACACATTCAATTATTAATTAATTAGCATCTCGAAAACGTATCAAAATGATAAATTTCACTTGCACAACATATTTGTTTTATCTTACCCCCAGTGATATAAATCTGGTCATCATACACACAGCCAGCCATTATTTTTCTCTCCTCCCCAAAATCACACCCAAATTTCCACCTGTTGGTTGCAGGATCATAAATCTCCACCTCTACTGCATTAGAATGCCTGGATCCACCCCCAATAATGTAAATCTTATCTCTCACAGCCAGTGCCATATGTTCAGATCTTGGTTTAAGCAAATTGGAACGAATCACACACCAAGAGTTTGTTGGAATGTCAAATAGGAATACATTATCTACATGTTCATCCACCACATCCTTGCCACCGAACACAAACAAGGCTTTCTTGTGGCAGCAAATTGCATGCTGGTATAGTGCCATGGGCATGGGTTTCATGACCGTCCAAAAGTCTATTTCTGGGTCAAACACCTCCACAGTATCTGAGGGCTCGCCCACAGGATGAGAAGACTTTCCACCACAGACGTAAATTTCATTGCCGTAACTGCATGCAGCAAACTGACATCTTGCCATTCCCATAGGCTTCCGTGACAACCATTTTGATTTTTTTTCATCATACAGGAAGACATGTTTCTCAGCAGGGCCGGTTTCAGAAAAGTGGTAATTTTCATAGAATATGCCACCAATGAAGTAAATATTATTGTTTTCGGTTGTTACCAATGAAAAGTAATCAATTCTGAACTTGAAATCAAAAGATGGATGAGGTTTTATCCCATAGTAATTCTTTTTAGAGATTGGGTCAAAGGCCGTGAACGATCGCTCATCAGCTGAGTTTGCACCTCCTGAGTACACAATCAGTTTTCGGTTGTACATTCCAAGCCGTGGTGTGGAATTGGCAAACGGAGAATCCACATCCACTTCCAAACTGTGCGCTTGCTGTATTTTAAAGAGACTGAAAGAAGTCAAGAGTCCGCGACAAAAACTGCTCTCTTGAACAAATTCATGACTGGCAACTTTCTCTGCAAAATATTCCTCATTGATTAAAGGGAGCCTGAGGCATTTGAAAAGTTTGGGGAAAAGCTTACTTCTCGTCTCCACATCAAAATCTATCCACTTCAGTATATACTCAAATATATACTCCTCCCTATCCACATATATGTCATCCGCCGATAAGAACCACATCAAATCCTCTACCTTAATTTTTGAAAGAAATTCGCGAGTCTCTGCTATCTCGGGAAACTTCTTCAGAATAAAGTTACCACAGTTCAGCTTTAACTTTTCACAATAGTTGTACACAGCAAAGAAAAAGACATCTAAACAATTGGACAGATTTACCACTCCTGAGATATGATCAATACATAGATCCACCACTTCTAACATTTCTAAAAAGTTGGCAGCAGAGAAGACATTTTGAACATTTTCATTGGTCAGACAGATTTTCCCACTGTATATGTAGTCCAGTAAGCTCTCCATTGCATCTTTGCTTATCTCATGTATGAGAACAACATCGTCTTTACTCTCTTTGACATCACTGGTAAACATGGCCCTGTAAAAGTTTATGCACATGATTGTAAGTCAAGCATCTTAAGATGGCTGAAACATTGCTATGAGATGAGTACTAGAATACACTTAAAGAGGCATGGACACGATTTGAGCTGAAATTTTTCAAATTTTATTTTTCCATTTTTATTGTTTACACTGCTTAACTAAAGTATTTCTAATGGTCAACCAAAATTTGAATATCAGTTTTTGATTTAAGTGAGATACAGAACTCACAAATCTTTGTTATGTAAACAAGGCTCGTGCCATGTTTTTGTTTACACATGTAATAGAAAATACCATGTTTAAAACAAAATGAGATGTGCTAAACACTAGAAACTATGGAATCTACATGTAATTCACAGCCAATCAAAATGAACAACTGCCATTGGTCACCATAAAAAGCTGACATTTTATACAATATACATGTCGTTTTCACCGAAGGAAATACCAGGTAGCTAGCTCATCATATTTCAGAAGATAAAGTGCACCGCCACGGCACATGATACGCCCGTCACATATTGTTAACAGTATAGATTGTACCCATTAAAACATTTTTTTTATATCACCTTAATTAAATGTCACAGTGACCTTAAAGTAGGATGTGACATACCTTCTACCTAAGATGCATTAGTTGACCAATTTTGGTGATTCTAGGTCTAATAATTTTCAAGTTATGAGCCGGACAAGTTTTTGCCATATATGGCCATATCTTCTTAATGAAAAGTCACAGTGACCTGGTTTTAATGTGCGACACACCTTCTACCCAAGATGTATCTACAAACAAAGTTTGATGATTCTAGGCCTTGTAGTATTTAAGTTACGGGTCGGACACGAAAAAGCTAACAGACGGACGGACAGACGGACGGACATGAACGCCATACCATAATACGTCCCGTCTTAAGACGGGCGTATAAAAAGGTGATGATGTATCGGCTGATTAAATCATTGTACAATCCTTATATCACAAGTAACAAGAGCTCCACAAGTTTTCTATTAAGTCCCCTTACCTGTGACCTTGACTTTAGACCTTTTGACCAAAAATAAATATAGCAATCTTCCTCTCTTCATAACAAAGCTATATGTGGAGTTTCAAATCAATCAAGCAAAACTGGCATCTAGCGCCGTCTACAAGCTTTCCTTGACCTTTTGACCCCAAAATCAATAGGCTTCTTCCTCTCTTGATAACAAACGTATATGTAAAGTGTCAAATCAATCAAGGAAAAAATACAGCCTAGAGATTCTACAAGCTCAGTGTTACGCACACACACAACACAGACATTCACTCGCCCACACACACATCACAGACACACATTCGCCCACACACACACACACATCACACAAAGACACTCACTCACCTGGTCGACACACAGGAATGTCCTATGACTGTATCCCCTCTAGCAATGAATTGCTAGGGGATAATAAAAGTCATAAAATAATGCATTTCGTACCATGTAACACATAATCTAGCCAATGAATTGCTAGGGGATAGTAAAAGTCATAAAATAATGCACTTCGTACTATGACTTCTTAACACATAAACTAGCTGTCAGACTCCAAACCTTTAATTACGACAACTGCGAATAAGCATATTAATCAATACTACATTGTACTTCCAAACAAAAGATGCACCTGAAGAAGGGACTGCTAGCTGCCAGTATGTTCCTGTTACAGGCATACTCTTGTCCTTCTACGTCCAGCGTTACATCGGTCAGCTGACCGTCCCTGTAAAACTTGTATAGGCCCTCCAACAGTCTCCTCTGCTGGGGATTCAGTCCGCTTGTGTCCTCAGACATCTTTATCTGTTTAAAATATACATACTCATTAATCTGTACAATTACTTATCCTAATGGGGCAGATATTCCTTGTGGTTGGAGATCTTCATGGAGGACTTCATATCATGGTTGAAGAGTTGTATTTCTTTTCTGTAGTTGAATGTTTTCTATTTGGCTAGTAATTTTGTTGTTGTCGTGCTAGCCCCCGGGCTAGTTGTAATTTTTTTTAATTGCACATCCCTCATAAGTCTAATCATGATCAACTTGATTAATTCTAGGTTTGTAAATGGATTTCAATGAATCATTACAACAACGTCCACCACATTTAATTAAATATCTTAGCGCTACAGCCCCACACCGTGTAGGGAAGTAAAGAAAGGGCCGCAACTCTACATGCTTACACTGGAGACAGTTGCCATTTACACATTATGCCGCAGGATCTCTGGAATCTTTCTGAGAGCCTGGCTTAGACTACAGTCTATTGAATAAGCCATAAGAACCTTTTGTCATGGGCACAATCATATATCAAGTCTTGCTCAAACTAGCATACCTTCATGTGGCTGTCACTCATCCAGGTCAGGTAAAAAATATAAAATATATTATTTGCCTTTTAGCATGTACTTCAAGTTGTAAAATAGAAAGTGTTTAACTGTTAGTCCATAGCTTTCCTAAAAAATGCACGTGGTACCTAGAACCCAAGTTCTTCCGTGGGGAAAATTTGTGGATACACTCATATACTATGTTGCTATACTTCCCACATAGCACACTTGCTGTACAACACATATTGTGATGAGAATTCAATACCTTTGTCAATGTAGAAAGAAGCCTTTAACATGCGTACATATGGTACACATGTGTATATTGTATCATGTAGTCATAATATTTAATAATTGTTACAATTGAATATGCCCCCTGAGGTACTGAAGGCCCTTGATTGGTGAATAAATACACATGTGGCTGAGCTCGCTCTAACGGTAGATCTGCCAACTTATTTCAGATGAATGCCTACCGACCGACCCTTACTGCCATGCTACAAACATATTATTTTGTTTATCGTAGGCTAATGCTTCAAGTGGCCGGCTAATGTACACGATTGCTTTGATCAGCTGTTGATAACATTTTAATAACAGAATCTCTCATTTTTTATGTAATCAAATGAAGAAATTTTAAAAGCATGATTATTCAACAACATTTACACGTACTTACAAGTTTTGGCTAGCTGGTGGCTCCAAGACTAAGTTCTAATCCCAACATCTGTTTACAAATTAATTTATAACATTTGTAATTTATATTCAAGTTGGGTCGAATTTTTTTTCCACTCGTGAGTACTGGAACACACTAGGAAGTTGGCCATAATTAGCTTGATTGACACGCATGAGTAGTTCGTCTACTAGCTAGCTGTTAGTTGTAAAATATCAAATTCCACCCAACTATTTTTGGGAAGCTCAAGCTGTCTCACTATCTGACATCACGAACAAGGGGCACTTAACTCTAACAGAAAAATAGGGAAAACGGGAACTTCTGGTTTCGAAATAGTGGTGGATACAGAGGGAAGGGGTCCTTCATAAGAAAATTTTGCTTAAAGAGGTTCGCGTCTGACATTTGGAGTAATATCAAATTTTTGGGAAGTGTATTTTTAATTTCTACGTTGGAGAATTAGGAAATTGAAAAGAAAAACTGGGGTCGCAATGCTTGTTATTGAGCTACAGTGTACTAAACATGACCTTTTTGCACTTAAAATTTATTCTTGATTTGTCTGTTGGTGTCAGCAAGATATAAGCAACACAAATCAATTATTACATAAAATAGATACATGATCATGTTTTTTGCACTTGATATACGAAAAAATTCATGATATCAAATGAGAGTTTAAAAAGAATGTCAATTTCGAAAATTTCACATAATCTTCAAGGTCTTGTCTTAAAATCTAAAGTGGAACTTTAAAAAAGTGGGGGTTGGAGACAAAAGTTTTAAATTATTGGTGAAAATACTGAACTTTTATACAAAATTTCGAGTAAATTAATTAAAACTTTTTTTTAAGAATCGGTGTTCTGTTTGAAAAAATATATCAACCAAATTAATAAATTACAACATTGAACTACAGTCATAGGACATAATTATTCGCCACTTTCAAAATGGCTGCCATGAAACGCACGTCCACTTGGTGAAGTTTGAAAGTTGTTTGCTGTGGATAGAATTAAAATCTTACCTCAGTATTTGGTCAGATTTCCTTTCATCCTGATTACCTCCTTTAGTCGCCCTGGTATAGAATTATAAAGGTTCTGTACATAGTTTAATGGAATGTTTTCCCACACAGTCCGAATTTCCGCTATAAGATCTTGTCGAGAGTTTATAAAATGGACACGGGTTTCTAGTGTTCTTTTCAAATGTAACCATATGTTCTCTATTATATTTAAATCTGGTGACTGTGCTGGCCATGTTGTTGTATTAATATTGTTGTCAGCTACATAATCTTTAATAATTTTGGCTCGATGAACAGGGGCATTGTCGTCCATGAAAATGTAGTTGTTCTCCGGGAAATGCCTGGCTATTACTGGCCATATATTATCATCAATTATTTGTAAATATCTTTGAGCATTAATGTTACCTTGGATATCAGTCAAAGTGCCCATACCTTGAAAACAAATGCATCCCCAGATCATAACACTTAACTTTCGTCGCGGAGCAGGACACGCTAGTTGGGGGTTATACTTTTCATCCGCTTTTCGCCACACGTATACCTTGTTGTTATCCCCAATAACAATCTGACTCTCATCACTGAAAATCCATTTATACCATTCTTGCTGAACTGTCCAATCTTTCCTCTCCTTGCACCATTTTACACGTTCTTTTTTATTCACTTCACGAACTGCCACTTTCTTCTTTGCAACCCTCCGTACATATCCTAATTTTTTTATTTTTCTTTCAACAGTTTTTGTACAAAATTGATGATTCCTATTTTCATTAATAATGCCTGTTATGTCTTTGTAAGTACGTCTCCGATTTTCTTTGATGACCCTTGAAAGTTTGTTAGAATCCCTCTGCGTGAATAGACACTTACGGCCCCTTCCCGTGCGATTTTTCACATCAGAATGCTGTTTGAATTTCTTAATAACACTTCGCACGGTAGATCTGGGTATTCCTAAAGTCTTTGATAAGTTAGAAACATTTCCGTTCACTTTGTGTGAATTAACTACGAGATTTCTGACTTCAATGCTCAGCTCTTTCCCTTTACGACCCATTTCAATCAACAATGTTTACTAAGTTTATGATCAATAGCAGACGAAAAAATGTATGTGTACACGTCATCAATTTTAGTAGCTTGACCCTGTTGTAAAAATATGAAGGGGAAATTTGTTGTCTATTTATAGCACGGGGGTCTATTTTCGGTTCCTAATCGCAAATACAACGCCATTTGCGCACAGGGTGGCGAATAATTATGTCCCATGACTGTAGTTCCAAGTCTCAACTACTTGTATCATAAATTATAAAACTGAAATACATGTATAGGAGTATAAAAATAGAATATATATTATATGAAACAGAAACCTATCCTTCCGTCACAAAATATAGTCCCTGCAAAACCCTATCAAAATTTGAATTGACAGAATTTTTTTCAGCTGGATAGGGTTCAGTAATAAATGTGTAATATGTTTGCACTAATTAGATCAGTAATGAACCAGTAAATACTTAGTTGTAGTAACCTGCGCAGTTGTGCTCAAAAGCTCAGGAGCTAACTACCTTAAAAAAGATAAAAATAATGCATTTTAAGAGTGGAACTCCCTCCCCTTTGTAAACCAATTAATGGTAGACCTCCCCCCCCCCCCCCCATTTAAAAATTCCTGGATCCTCCCCTGAATGACACTCCTCTTCCATATTCTAAAATATGATAAACACGATCATTGAAGAAGAAACTTCGACTTTTGGGATAAAAAGCATTTTTTTTTTAAATTTATTCATTAAATTGCGCCACATATATTTTATCTACATATTCAAGTATAGATACATGTACAGCGTAGTGTCATGAATGAGTCAACTTTCATGTTTTACGATATATATTTCATTGAAAAAAATTCTTTGAACAATCATTCTGAACTCATGTTTGCTAAAACTAAAAAAAAAATTATAAAATAAGATAAAATAGAAAATCTCAACTATTTATTACAAAACATCTGGGCATAAAGTCAACGGATGATTTTAAAACTTTTACCAAATAATTGTAGAAATAGGAGTAATAGTATGAAACTTTGACATCAACTTTAACATTCCATTTCCTTATATTTATGTAATCCTTTGTGAGAGTGGAACGAGAACCTTGAGTGTGGTGTTCTTACAGTCATGTAATATATTTAATGGTGTGAAAAATTCTATAAATTGAATTTTGATAAGTTCATGAAAATTATTTAGAAAAGTTGTTGTTTTCAATGAATATAGTAAAGTGAAAGACTCATTTAGGGGCGAGATCAAAGTTCAATGTCTGACAAAAAAACTATATTCACATATTTCACCAACCCAACCCCCTAAAACTAAATATGAGGAATGTTGAAACAACATGTATATCGATTTTAAACAAGTATAAATAACACTTTGTATACCTTTAAAACTAATAAATGTATATTCAAATGTATTATTGTGTAGTTTTTAACAGTCACTTTTGTCTTCTTTTTTTTCCTTCTTTTTTCCACTAGTGTAATCAATGTGGGATGACAGAAACTTACTGTAGTTTTTACACCCACCCCTTAAATATTTGAATTTAGATTTTTATCCGACATCAATCTTTTGATATCGTCCCTCATGGCACTACGCTGTATAAAAAGCACAAATAATTATAAACTATCTATCTTGGTAATTTATATTACTTAGAATTTATATATTTTTCGGTCGTGTCAATAACTGAAATCCGCACGACAAAAGGATGAATATTCAGGGTTACAAAAGTCCAGGCCTCATGACCATAAAGCAATAAAATTCTCAGACAGTTTCTGTTCAAATCTCAGCTAATAGGGAGAACTATTTTCAGAAAAAAGTGACATTGTTATATCCACTTCCTCTTTAGTTATTTTCTGTCGTTTGTTTGTTTTCCGTCCGGTCGAGAATTTTTCACTTATATTGAGACGGCACCAGCTGCAGCTGAAGTACCACAAATTTAAACCTATGCTTAGAGCCCAGGGCTATAGCAGTGAGGATTCTTTAGCGTGCCAACGCCTGTCTCGACACGGGACCTCCTCGGCTGAGATTCGGCTTGGCTGAATATTGGGACTGACGCCTTCACCGAATCTCGGAGTAGTCCTTCATAATTTATGTCTGGAAATTTACTTTCAGCTTCGACCAGTTCTAGCAATTAATGTGCACTTAGGTGACACTGATGTTCGCTTCAAATAAGTTACTTGATTATTAAACCAAATCTGTATCACTATTAATGCTGCATTACTTATCATCAAAGTATGTAAATTCTATAAAATAAACTATTACTAAATTTTCCGTTCAAATGATGACTTCCATGGCACAATATTTTATCTCCCGAAATCGAAGAGTTCCAATAGTTTGTTTTTTTAAATTAGCAATATATAAGACGGTATGTAGAAATACAATGTATCAGTAACTAGATAATACAAACTATAGGAACTCTTCAAATTCAGGAGATAAAATATTGTGCCATGAAAGTCATCATTTGAACGGAATATTTAGTGACTCTTTTCATTTTAGGATTTTCATACCTAGACGATAAGCAATGCAAAATTAATAGTGACAGAGAGTTAGTTTAGCAGTCAAGTAACTTATTTGAAGCGAACATCAGTCAAATTTCCTACATCATATACATTATCATTGCATCCATATGGAAATGCAGCACCTAGAGTCCTGATACAGTAATCTTTTTGTTGTCTGACGAAAAGGGGTATTTAATGTTGGATTGTTTGTATGATGGAATTTTTCTCTCTCTAAAATTCTTACCCTCATTGACAAGATGGTGTGGTCTGGAGAATTAAGATGGTTACCACCATTATTTATTTGAAATCTGTGTCCCGATATTCTTTTATCAAGTGAGCCCTTAGATTCTCCCACATAAATTAAGCCACATAGGTTACACTGAATAGCATAGACAACGTTAAAAGATTTACAAGTCAAATTATCAAAATTTTGGTACAGAATCTACGTCCGGTGAGATTACTACTAAATGAATTTCTAGTGATCAGTATATCACAAGTTTTACAAGTTTTTACAGAACATTTTGAGATCGAGCACGTGAGATCTGAAAAGGAATCATCGAAAATATCTCTCAAAGGAACATGACAATCTTTAATTTGGGTATATGAATTTCCCTTTGATGCCTCTGTCACCTATTGCATGTATTATTATGAGGTCACAATCTAATCAAAGACAAATCTTCTCTAGCCTTCACAAGGAATAAAATTCTGACAACATTGTAATTGAAGTCATATTATTGGCCCCAGACAAGACATATTCGACCAATAACAATAGTCCGACAAAGAATCAAGGACGAATCAAACAGCTTCCGTTGGGATTTTCAGAGAGAACTCCTTCGGTCGTGTGAAAGCAAGCAAGTTTATTTAATACTAATTTGGGTGCAAAAAAATTAAACAGACAATTCTGAACAATAAGATTATGTTTCAACTATATTTTATTCACTATTTATGAAAATAACGATAAATATCTGACAACATTGAAATTGATGCTTTGTGGGGAGAACAATAGCAATGTCATATATAGTATTACACTCACGCAAGCATGTTACAACCAAGTATAATTGTATCGAATTAAGATCTGTTGAAATGGTAAACATTCATAGAAAACATGTTCAATGATATGTCAAAATACGAGTTTACACAATTGAAGAAAATAAGATGATGTACACGATACATGTAGAATGAAATTCATTATGATTCGTGATATACAAGGCCTCCTTGACTACTAATTTCTACATTGGCAGTGTTGTTCATATCTCACAATCCTACCCATAGGAGTTGTTAATGCCTCACAATTCTACCCATAGGAGTTGTTAATGCCTCACAATTCTACTCATAGGAGTTGTTAATGTCTCACAATTCTACCCATAGGAGTTGTTAATGCCTCACAATTCTACCCATACGAGTTGTTAATGCCTCACAATCCTACCCATAGAAGTTGTTAATGCCTCACAATTCTACCCATAGGAGTTGTTAATGCCTCACAATTCTACCCATAGGAGTTGTAAATATCTCACAATCCTATCCATAGGAGTTGTAAATATCTCACAATTCTACTCATAGGAGTTGTTAATGTCTCACAATTCTACCCATAGGAATTGTTAATGTTTCACAATTCTACCCATAGGAGTTGTTAATATCTCACAATTCTACCTATAGGAATTGTTAATACCTCACGATCCTACCTATAGGAGTTGTTAATGCCTCACAATTCTACCCATAGGAGTTGTTAATGCCTCACAATTCTACCCATAGGAGTTGTTAATGTTTCACAATTCTACCTGTAGGAGTTGTTAATACCTCACAATTCTACCTATAGGAGTTGTTAATGCCTCACAATTCTACCCATAGGAGTTGTTAATGCCTCACAATTCTACCCATAGGAGTTGTTAATGTTTCACAATTCTACGTATAGGAGTTGTTAATGCCTCACAATTCTACCCATAGGAGTTGTAAATATCTCACAATCCTACTCATAGAAGTTGTTAATACCTCATGATCCTACCTATAGGAGTTGTTAATGCCTCACAATTCTACCCATAGGAGTTGTAAATATCTCACAATCCTATCCATAGGAGTTGTAAATATCTCACAATTCTACTCATAGGAGTTGTTAATGTCTCACAATTCTACCCATAGAAGTTGTTAATGCCTCACAATCCTATCCATAGGAGTTGTAAATATCTCACAACTCTACCCATAGGAATTGTTAATGTCTCACAATTCTACCCATAGGAGTTGTTAATGCCTCACAATCCTATCCATAGGAGTTGTAAATATCTCACAATTCTACCCATAGGAGTTGTTAATGTTTCACAATTCTACCCATAGGAGTTGTTAATATCTCACAATTCTACCCATAGGAGTTGTTAATATCTCACAATTCTACCTATAGGAGTTGTTAATGCCTCACAATTCTACCCATAGAAGTTGTTAATATCTCACAATTCTACCCATAGGAGTTGTTAATGCCTCACAATTCTACCTGTAGGAGTTGTTAATACCTCACAATTCTACCTATAGGAGTTGTTAATGCCTCACAATTCTACCCATAGGAGTTGTTAATGCCTCACAATTCTACCCATAGGAGTTGTTAATGTTTCACAATTCTACCTATAGGAGTTGTTAATACCTCATGATCCTACCTATAGGAGTTGTTAATGCCTCACAATTCTACCCATAGGAGTTGTTAATGCCTCACAATTCTACCCATAGGAGTTGTTAATGTTTCATAATTCTACCTATAGGAGTTGTTAATGCCTCACAATTCTACCCATAGGAGTTGTAAATGTTTCATAATTCTACCTATAGGAGTTGTTAATATCTCACAATTCTACCCATAGGAGTTGTTAATGTTTCATAATTCTACCTATAGGAGTTGTTAATGTCTCACAATTCTACCCATAGGAGTTGTTAATGTTTCACAATTCTACCTATAGGAGTTGTTAATGCCTCACAATTCTACCCATAGAAGTTGTTAATATCTCACAATTCTACCCATAGGAGTTGTTAATGCCTCACAATTCTACCCATAGGAGTTGTTAATGCCTCACGATCCTACCTATAGGAGTTGTTAATGCCTCACAATTCTACTCATAGAAGTTGTTAATGCCTCACAATTCTACCCATAGGAGTTGTTAATGCCTCACAATTCTACCTATAGGAGTTGTTAATGCCTCACAATTCTACTCATAGGAGTTGTTAATGTTTCATAATTCTACCTATAGGAGTTGTTAATATCTCACAATTCTACCCATAGGAGTTGTTAATGTTTCATAATTCTACCTATAGGAGTTGTTAATGTTTCACAATTCTACCTATAGGAGTTGTTAATGCCTCACAATTCTACCCATAGAAGTTGTTAATATCTCACAATTCTACCCATAGGAGTTGTTAATGCCTCACAATTCTACCCATAGGAGTTGTTAATGCCTCACGATCCTACCTATAGGAATTGTTAATGCCTCACGATCCTACCTATAGGAGTTGTTAATACCTCACAATTCTACCTATAGGAGTTGTTAATACCTCATAATCTTGCCCAGAGGTGTTGATGATACAACTATACAAACAATGGACAACGTTACTTGGGAAAGATTTCTACAGCACTGTCAGGGGTGTGATTTCTACAACATTATCAGGGGTGTGATTTCTACAGCACTATCAGGGGTGTGATTTCTACAGCACTATCAGGGGTGTGATTTCTACAGCACTATCAGGGGTGTAATTTCTACAGCACTATCAGGGGTGTGATTCTACAGCACTATCAGGGGTGTGAATTTTCCTCTTTTTAAAGGAAATCCTCTGAACGGCTCAATTTTTAAAAAGATGAAACACTATTGGTTTGATCTAATGTGACAGAAAATTGTATTTTTTCAGGTACATGTACAGCGAGGTGTTTACCTCCCTTTTTGACCAATTTTCGTCTGATTTCTGAGGAATTCAGTCACATTCCTGACTATGAACAATCTACAGCTTGTAATTATTACCATGATCGTGACATGCTCTGGTGTACTATATAGTAAGCTATGGAATGTGTTTAACTTTATTTCAGTAGCTCAACAGTTCAAAGTGGGACAACATGCACACGTGTTAACTTTTGTAGGTTCATCTCCGAGATATTTCTGTATATTTTCTGTAGCTCAAATCACTAATGTGATCCTTCAAATGAAAACACACGCGTTGTCAAAAATATAGCTATGATATCATATCTAGCTCTAACCAGTACTTGGAAGTTTTCAGGCACGTGACACAAATTATATCCTAAATACTGATCATGTAAGGTTCTCGATTACTGCAATTACGAAATTCGTATAATATTCAACCAAGAAAATACAACCATATTGTTTACCTTCGATGCACACTTTCAGGGAAAACGATGTCGGACAATGCTTTTGCAAATGTATTTTTTCTATAGATTATGAAGGCCTGACAAGATATTTATCAAATGACGTTGTAATGTCACTCAGGAGATCTATTGCGATCTATCTTTATCCATTGTCGTACGTCGTGCATATACCTTTCACATTCTCAATTTCTTCAGAACTACTAGACCAATTTCAACCAAACTTGTCCCAATGCATCATTGGGAAAAGGGGATTCATGTTTGGTCAAATTAAGGGTAATTCCCCCTTCCAGACTTTATAGATGAAAGCCCCTTCATAAAATCGTCAGATTTGACACGGTAAATGATAAGGCAACAAGGCGAACTCCAGAATTCACTTTATATGCACTATGTTTAGAAAAGTAAATATAGCATGTCTACAAAATGGAGCCACGTTTATATAGCTATCAATTTTTGCACTTTCCACTAAACGCTTAATGGTTTCTGGCATGCTTTCGTAAAGTCTTATCCAAAAGATTCTCGACTCTCACTTTTAAATGCCGAACATCAGGCGAATGAGCAATCACTACCATTTAATAGGTCTTAAGTGCGACACATGTACACGTAAGACGTAATGAAATATATCTATAAAACGAATCCTATAAAACTGATCTTTATAGTATAAAGAATGAAAATTCAGTGTCATGTAATAAGATATATCTGTACAACTTGTCCTATCAAAATCATTATAAGAGTATAAAGTATGAGGATACAGCGACACATATGCAGATATCTCTGCGATTTATTATGAGATTGACCACTGTTCGTTATCCTCACCTCTCTGCGATTTATTATGAGATTGACCACTGTTCGTTATCTTCACCTTTCTGCAATTTATTATGATATTGATCAGTGTTCGTTATCTTCACCTTTCTGCAATTTATTATGTGATTGATCACTGTTCGTTATCTTCACCTTTCTGCGATTTATTATGATATTGATCAGTGTTCGTTATCTTCACCTTTCTGCAATTTATTTTGTGATTGATCACTGTTCGTTATCTTCACCTTTCTGCGATTTATTATGAGATTGATCACTGTTCGTTACCTTCACCTTTCATTGTATGGATGAAGGATTATCTCTACATCTTCACAATTTAGTATCCAGAGGAGATGCTATTCATTAGACAGCATATTAGAGTTTTCCACTTTGGTAATGATGCATCGGCTTTATATTTGGACATTTAATCGAGCATAGAGATTAACGACAAACTAACAACTCAAACTGTATGACAAACAGGGTTATCAGCTTCTCTATTTTTAAATTCCAATATTTTAATAGCAATATTCTATTACCATGATTATCATCTGCACATGGTGCTTTTCTCTCTCAAATGATTCGCGAAAGCATGTTCTGCTTACGATACATTTTTAAATCGAGGTAAGTTACTGACAAATACGTTGATTTTTCAGGGGGTTCCAATAGTGTTTTTAAGTCAATATTTCGCAAATTCTATGGTTGTTATAATGATCTAATTTGCAGATACAATAGAATGCTGTCTGACGTGTTTCATATTAATTGTTAGACCATCCTTTACATACTTATTTTGACAACGAAGTACTCTGTTTACATGATCAAGGCATAGGGCTCCGAAAATGTGTCAGATAATGTATCGCCTAATTTTTCATAATATTGGAAATAGCGCACCCTTTTCAATGTTCAAAATGTATCAAAACGCTATATTTTCGGAATGTGTCAAATAATGGGTCAAATAGCGTACCCTTTCAATGTTTATGGATTGCATTAATTGTCTTTATCGGATATTTTAGTAGTACCTGTCGATGAACCTTTTTGTCTTAGAGATGAACATGACATGATGAGTTCTTTGTACATTTTCCCTACTCTAGTGTTGCAGACATAGCTAATGAACAAGAAGAAACCTTGCAAACCATTCAAGACTGCCACTACGTAAGACAGGAAAGACAACTCCAAAAATGAATCTAATATCTGAAAAGCCCACGTCAGTCCTGTAAGGGTAGATAACTTGATATATACCACAAAGTGTACCTGTCCGTGGTTGACGCTATCCACTTTGGGAGTGAACTTGATCTTAAAAGCGGTAATAGCAAAGAATATAGAATTAGCAATGCATATAAATGACAATGGTACAATAAAGGTTACTAAGTACGCCAATTTGTTGTCAACCAAGATCTGTGTTTTACCATACCCACACTGATGTCCGGAAGTGATTATTAGGAAAACAACAATGTTACCCAAAACTATCAGAAGAGGCAAACCAAAAGAGTACAGTGCGTATCCCAAAGTGGTTTTCCATCTTCCCAGCTTAGAGGAAGATTTTGATCTTTCCGTAAATACGCGAAACATGTGGTACGAACAAATATTGAGCCAAAAGAAAACAGACAGTAAAAGATAATGGGTCATGGCCGACAGAAAGACTCTTAATGCGAAATGCGTCTCAAAGAAATATTTTCTCGTTAACATAAATAACTGCAAACAAAATAATGTTGCTGTCAAGCACATGCTGTTGATTCCAGGAATGGTTCGCAGACTTTCAAAAGCGGAGTAAGTCAGGAATGTAATGAAAAGACAGATCACAGAGACCACAGTGCAGGAACCAGTGAGAATCGACAAGGGACTTGAGATATCCGACAATAGTGAGTTCTCAACAGATCGTAGAACAATGTTTTCAACACATATCTGATAACTTCCATTGTCCGAGACGAGAAACTCTTGAAAAGACAGTGTCTTGTTAGATGCCAGTATTTTTATCCTTAAGGGGCTCTCAACAAAATATTCTTCAGACTTAAGAGTAATTAACTGACAAATCAATAATTGATTTATCAATACCGGTCTGTATAAGGCATACTCTGTTTGCCCTGACTCCTCAACAATCTTACAGATACTGTGCACAATGTTTGGATCTATGGCAAGGAATTCTGTGTCATGATTAAGACGTGTTCGTACCACAGCTTTGGTGTCACTGAGAAATATTCGAGTGTCGGACTCGACAAACTGCAGAAGTTTCCTTTCTACACTCATTCGGTCAGGTAATATGGGCATTATAAAGAATATAACATTGCTTGTAATTGTAAGCTTACTGGATAATGCGTTACATGAATTTTCAGAAACGAAAATGTGTCTTTCAAAAAAGATACCGATCGTGTGAAGTCCTGTTGCATTCACAATGCTTGTCTCTACCCATAGTTTAATAGCTTCCAGCACCTTGCCAACCAGCCTCTGTTCCCTTAATGTGACAATGATTTGAATGTTGATTGTAAATCTCAGGTTTCCTGTACTATGTATGACTGGAACACAGGAGGAGCCGCTGAAAATTTTTCCAGGAAAGCACTCACGTTCTCTACAAGATGTCTGAAATTCAAATTAAAACACATACATAAACTATTTTGATAAATTGTAGATACATCAATTATTTCATTTATTTGCGTTCCTTCAAGAATTCTCCACTCATATTGAGATTTCAGCAGCTGTAGATAACTGCCACAGTTTAGACCTATCTTTGATGTTCAGAGCCTTACTAGTGAATTTTCTTTAACCTGTCAGCGCCCACCGCGACATGGGACCTCCGTTTTCAGGTTTTATCCGAAAGACCTACAATTCTCAGTCTTAAATGTCAAGCGTTTGGTAAATGGGAAACAACTATTTGTCTTAGGTTTGAAGCGACCAAAATACAAGCAGAACTCAAATCTAAGACCTCCCTGTCCCATTGCGAACGCTTTAACCACTGACCTATCACGACCAGTCTGATAACAAGTAAAGTGATGGTGTGTAAATGTTCATCATTTATGCGTCCTTTCTGTTAGAAAGTAAACTGATAATGTATAAATGTTTCTATATTCCATTATCACCTGCATATAGTGTCTTTATCTCCCAAATGATTCGATATGCAAGAGCTTGTTCTGCTTATGGCCAGTTTTTAAATCAAAGCAGTCTACTGACAAACAAGTTGATGGTGCAGGGGTTCCAACAGTCTTGTTTAAAGTCAGCATTTCGCAAATCTTATGGTCGTTATAACGATCTAGTTTGCCAATACAACCTATCATTGGGTCAAATACTGTCTGACGTGTTTCACGCCGATTGTTAGGTTGTTCTTAACACACTGATTTTGACTACGGATAACTTCGTATACCTGATCAAGATATAGGGCTCACGGCGGGTGTGACCGGTCGACAGGGGATGCTTACTCCTCACGGCGGGTGTGACCGGTCGACAGGGAATGTTTACTCCTCCTAGGCACCTGATCCCACCTCTGGTATATCCAGGGGTGCGTGTTTGCCCGACACTCTATTTTGTATTGCTTATAGGAGTTATGAGATTGATCACCGTTCGTTATCTTCACCTTTCATGTTCATCATCCATGCGTATTTTCTACATTTAATATCACTATCGTAGTATACAATCAACACTAAATATGTTAATTGATGTGCTATTTATCTGATAAATGGTGAAAACCAACCTGATAAAGTATTTCCTGTTGTGAACATATATACTGGGATTGTTGTATGTAATCAAACGACGACAGCGTGAACATTGACCTGTAAGTATTCATTATCACGTGATCTTTATCTTCCATGTATCTCTGTATCGCTTTGAATTCGTTACCGTATTCCAAGTTGCAACTTTGCACACCATTACAAACTTCACAAGCTATGTTCTTGTAATTGGAACACACGTGTGTATCTGGTAGGTTCTTGCAAGCCTGATATAAACGAAAGTTCATTTTCAGTGAAATGCTGGGACAGGCGGATATCAGCGCCTGACTATTCGATATGTTGTAGGGATTACACAACTTACAAAACTTATTTTTATACGATATCCCTTGGACTTTGTCGATGACGGTAGGAAATCGGAAGTCTTCGGTGTTTTCACATGCTTTAGATACATCTGTATCAGAGAAAACCCATGTTCCAGTTTGGTTGCATTCTTTAATGTCTACTTCTTTTTTGTCACAGATAGTAGTGTCATCATGGGGACGGAGTGTGTGAGTACAGTTAACATCTAGCGAATATTGTAAAATCATCTCCGGTACAGTCAAGGGTCCGATCGATATTGGGAATGGACAAGCAATTACTACCTTCCAGGGTTTTGTTTGATGGACTATTATCCGATCCAGATTTAAATCTTCATATGACGATGTTATCATGTTTCCTAACATACAATAAACATTTCTGAATGAGGCAAAACTTCCTTGAGTACTTATCGTAACTGGAACTTGGAACGTGACGTCATCTGTTCTTGTAGTGGTGCAAAGACTATGGATCGTTTCGTCTGTCTGGGGACAATCATTCAGAACATAATACCCGCCGTCTTCCACTTCGGACGGTGGAAAAGCTGTATTGATACAGGAAAAGGGTTGCCGGAAGGCTAGATCATCACAACAAGTTTTGGTACAGCCAGGGTGACAGGAGCAATCCTTTAGGAATAGACCTAGTTTTGCAGAATCAAAGTGATTTGAGTTGCATGTCTTTCCTGCAAAAGCGGATACACTTTTTCCGATCAGATTAGTTAGATTAACGCTAGAACTGTGAAACTGACGATGTTTCCATATCGCCCTTTGTCCTTCTTGTCGTGCTTGATCGATTCTGCTTGAAATATGATTCTGCATGTAGGTATACATCACAGTGTACAAAAATGGCGTTGGAATGTTTTCGTTGAACGTTGACGAGAATGTTTGTAGCGTTCCGAAGATGAGGCCATGTTTAAACTGATGACATGTTCGACAATATATATTTTTATATGGATATGTGAGTAACGTTTCGGGCTGGCTAACACAAGCTGCAGTCATTTCATCGTTAAACGAGTTTGCACAAGACAACTGTTTAATCCTCGGAGATACAACTGGGGGGTTACATATTGCACAAAATATGTTTTTGAAATTATCGTATGTGGAATAATAATCGCTGAGACAAGCCAGTTCTACATCTTGGTCGTAGTTTTTCCAAGTACCAGACACATTACATTTCATGACGACATTTTTGTCGACTGCACACCTGGATGCATATAGTGTGGAGAATATCATAGAACAACCCGACGATTGCCCACTAGACAAGATTTCTTCATGAGTTGATAGATAGTTAAAGTCCGTTTGATTCATGCAGAAAAATTCCAAGTCCCAATCTTCTGTTTGATGAACCCCATTGCACTTAGCACAGTTCTTGTTGAGATAGGATTTCTTTGTGATAGGGTCCAATACCGGCGGATGTAGCATCTTGTCGATATTGTCCATGTCTCGAGTACAGCCAGCGACCACTTCCATGTCTGATTCCGATGGACACGTGTCTATGACGTAAAAAAACGAGTGAATGTTCATATGAGGCTTTTGAATTGAAAGGTTTCGACAGTGCACGTCTTCATTTTCAAAGAAAGCCTCATAGCAGCATGGTGGTGATTTGAAGACGCATTCGGGATCGCAAGAGCAGTCGAGGTTTGACAGAATGGGTGGTAATGCCATTAGGTCATTTGATGGATAACATAATTCTTTGGTCCCACGAATTGAGGAATACATCAAGTTCAACTTAGTTGTATTAAGACTGTGTTTTCGTATGCCTAAACTTTGTGACACTGTGTATAACATACATTGCAGAACGAAGTAAAATTGTTGATATTGTAACCGTTTTCTATCCATGGTAAAGAGTAGATCCTTGTTCACTGTTGAAAATGATATAAAAATTATCAATGCATAACATTGAACAGAATCAACGATTCCTGATTTACTATAACAGCGGACTGCACAACAGTAGCCTTTTGTTTGTTTGTAGCTTACTTTCAAATCTGAAACAAAACGAGCAGAAGAAAGCGCTACAAATGCCCAATACTACCGATTATTGTAGAATCATTTAAATTCGTGGGGGGCAATTTTCGTGGATTGCTGAATTTTTACGGGTTCGTGGGGACGTAATTTCGTGGATTTATTTATTTGTAAGAAAGATAACTCAAGCAAAGAATAGTTGTCTTTATTCGTTGACGTTGTAAATTCGTGTGTGAGGGGTATCCACGAATTCCACGAAAATTGCGCCACTACGAATTCTAATGATTCCACAGTAATACTACTTATCTAACAGCAGACGTGAGGACATTCAGAAGAATAGTAATGTTAGAGCGTCCTTTTAACATCAACCAAAATTAATGGTTTGAAAACAGCACTGAACAAAAGATATCAATGATACCAATTTTTTTTCAAAAGTAACCGAGTCTGATTAATTCTCATCAACATTTAAATATATCAGACACACGACCCTCAAAGTTCAACATCAATCTACAATTTGCTTTATTTCGTTAAAGGTGCCCAGTTCTGTTACTGTATTAATGCTTATTTCTAAAAATGTTGCCCGCTGATTTTGAAGTCTAACAATGATCGCTAAGTTTGAAGTCTAGCAATGTTTATTAAATTTGAAGGCTACCAATGTTAACTGATCTTGAATGCTAGTGCTGCTTCCTGATTTTGAAGTCTAGCAATGATTGCTGGTTTTGAAGGCTAGCAATGCTTTCTGATTTTGAAGGCTAGAAATATTTATTTTAATTTTGAAGGCTAGAACTTATTGCTGATTTGAAGGCTAACAATGTTTGTTGATTTTTAAGGATACCGTACATGTAGCAATGTTTGCTGATTTTGAAGGGTTTGAATATTTACTGATTTTGAAGGCTAGCACTGCTTGCTGATTTAAATGCTAGCAAGGCGTTTGCTGATTTGAATACTAGAATTATAAGTTACCTGATTCTACTTTTATGCCCGAGGAAATGCTAGCAATGCCAGAGGAACTAGAATTGAATACTACCGAAAATCAGCTAATCTACAAATGAATGCTACCGGAAGTATGTTGAATTGATCACCGCTGGTCTTTTGTGCTGTCAAAATAAGATTAGATTTACCATTGTTTTGTCAAACTTTAAAAACACGATTTTGCAAATACAAATGTATCTGACAAAATTCACATATATTCTAATCTGTGAAAGGTGAAGATCCCATCAGTAATCACTCTCATAACTCCTATAAGCCATACAAAATAGAGAGTTGCGCAAACACAAACTCTGGATAGACCAGAGGTGGGATCAGGTGCCTAGGAGGAGTAAACATCCCATGTCGACCGGTCACACGCACAGTGAGCCCTATATCTTGATAAGGTAAAGGAAATTATCCGTACTCAAAACCAGTGTGTCAAGAACGGTTGAACAATCGATATGAAACACATCAGACAGTATTTGACCCAATGGTAAGTTGTATTGACAAACTAGATCGTTATAACGATCATAGAATTTGCGAAATGCTGGCTTTAAACGAGACTGTTGAAACCCCTGCAACATTTGATATTCCTTGAATGCTAGGAAATTACGATCTTAAAACTGTTGAATGTTCATCAACGTTTATCGGAGCCATGTACGTCACGCGCAACGTAAGTTTCAGTATCAAGAATAATGTGACGTCATTATGAAAATTATATTCATTCAAAGCGGCATTAGCTGTCAATTGTTCTATAATATATATTTCAGTAATAACACTATTTCAAACTTTTTGACCTCAACATGAATATTTAATTTTGGGTATTAAATACTTATTGTCTTGCAAGACATCATTTTCTTCACACTAAAAGCGGTTATATCACATAGTTTTATTATGTTTAATTTCTCCTTTATATACAAAATAAATGTTTTCATTAGTCATTGATATACATTCCTATGCCATTGAGAGATCTTGAGAAGAAAAATGGTTTTCATCACTTTCACAGCTAATGAATCGACGTTTTAATTTGTTATACGATATAACCTGTTTGGGGTAGTGTTACGAGTAAAATCAAATTACCAACAACAAAATCAAGAAACATTGCCTAAGTACTTCGTTACTAGCTTGAAAATACGGATGTATATTTAATTGCTGTTATAAAATTTAGAAATTCCTTTCAAAATTAAGGATTATCTCCCTCACACATAACTCTTATCCTTAGACGAATTTGACTCCACTTTTTTTGGCACACTGTTTTTGCCTATAATAGCTCTAAAACTTCATTGTTATTTCGGATTTCAAACATTTCGGTTGAGCATCACTGAAGAGACATTATTTGTCGAAATGCGCATCTGGTGCATCAAAATTGGTACCGTATAAGTTTTACATCCGTATTTTCAAGCTAGTAACGAAGTACTTAGCTACTGGGCTGTAGATACCCTCGGGGACTAACAGTCCACCAGCAGAAGCCTCGACCCAGGGTTTTTTTCCGCGGGGTTATAAGTTTGGCTTATTTTAGCTGTTAGATAGCTTTCCTCCAAATATACACCCAATTGTGACTTCAGTATTTGAAAGAGAGACAACTCTTCCCTGTCCGCCTAAATTTATTCCGCTGAAATTATTAGCATACCGTTGAGCCAGCAAATCGCCAAATTTTAGACCCGTGTAATAAACCGCTATACAGTATAATATATTAGTAAATATTGACTTTTACAATATAATTCTATCATTGATAGAGATTTAATTTTCAAATATACGTACATGCATTATATTATTCGTATTATATTATTCGTCGCGTAACTGTTTCGTCATGTTGCGAATATAGTATTTACTTTATCGAGTAACAGAAGCGTACATTTTAGAACGTGACAAACGTAAGGGTACCACCTGGGGTCTCTCAGCCTATCAAGGATGGGGTCACTTTTCACTAGAATTATTAGATGTGAGATGATTGAATGTAGCTAAACTTATCAACACCTAGGGCTCTCAAGGTGGGGTCACTTTTCACTAGAATTATTAGATGTGATATGATCGAATGTAGCTAAACTTATCAACACCTGGGACCTCTCAGCCTATCAAGGATGGGGGTCACTTTTCACTAGAACTATTAGATGTGAGATGATCGAATGTAGCTAAACTTATCAACACCTAGGGCTCTCAAGGTGGGGTCACTTTTCAGATATATATGTATTTATGTACAATTATTATATATGAAGTGATTGAATGAAATTAATTTAGGAAAGATAAAAAACAATGCAAATGAAGTAACAGAATCCTCACAAAAGGTTCACGTCGGCGTTTAGGGGCAATTGTACTCACCAGAAAATTCCTAATTTTATTTTCTATATACCAGCTATTGGATGGATTAATTAGAGTGACCGTAACGAGCTACACTGGATCTTAAACTTCACAAAAACTCTTGCAAAGAAAGATACATTGCTTGATCGAGTAAATGTTCTATTAAGCCCCTATCTTTGCTCCTCAAGAAAATATTAATAGCTGTGAAGAAAAAACTTCCAACACACTGTGCCACAACATATGCCAGAAGTGGTGTAAATTAAATGCGGGTTCTAAAAATTCTAAAGAACTTTTAGTAAATTTGAAATCGCAAACCTTTTCTCAAATCAAAAACATCAAAATGTTTGACTTTTCAACACTTGAAGCGACCATTTCACTCGATAAATTAAAGACTAGACTTTTTAATATCATAGACAGTTGCTTCTTCAACAAAAAAGGTAAAAGGAAATATTCGTATTAAATGATTGATTATCCAAAATATTACTTTGATAAACACCACCCTGATTCCACGCAGAAGTACTCTGAAGTTGAAATAAAAAAAGATGCTGGGGTTCCTCATTGACAACATCCTCGTGGTCTTTGGTGATCAGATCTTCCAACAGTCTGTTAGAATTCCCATGGATACGAATTGTGCTCCTTTGTTAGCTGATCTATTTCATATTCTTATAAAGCAAAGTTTAATTCAAAGCTTCTACATGAGAAGAAAAATATCTTGCTGAAGCCTTCAACTCGACATTTAAATATATTGATGACGTTTTGTTTATTACCAATAATCATTTTTATTCACAAAAGACACCACAGACTCCTCAACACATCTTCTTCGTACTTCGAGCTTGTTCTGCGTATGATCTGTTTTCAAATCAAGGTAGGCTACTGACAAACAAGTTGATGGTACAGGAGTTTCAACAGTTTTGTTTAAAGTCAGCATTTCGCAAATTCTATGGTCGTTATAATGATCTAGTTTGCCAACACAACATATAATTGGGTCAAATGCTGTCTGACGTGTTTCATACTGATTGTTAGGCTGTTCTTCGCGCACTGATTTTGACTATATGGATCACTCCGTTTGCCTGGTCAAGATATAGGGCTCACGGTGGATTTGACCAGTCAGCAGCGGATGCTTACTCCTCCTAGGCAACTGATCCCACCTCTGGTATATCCAGGGGTCCATCTTTGCCCAACTCTCTCTTCTTTTTTTTTTTTTTTTTTTTTTTTGGTATTCCTTATAGGAGTTATGAGATTGATCATTGTTCGTTATCTTCATCTCTCATGGACATTATGTGGGTGAATACTTAATGTTTGAAGATTCCACAAAACGAGTATGGAGGGAGATAGGAGACCGCTTGGACTATCATTTTCAGCCTGTGGTCTGGGGTTTGATATGGCACCATCTACCATGGTATACCGAGGGAGGTATAATCTTTTTACCTCTATAATTACTAAATCCTATGAAACCCCGAGCAAGCGCGGGAAATCACAAATGATATTGCATAGAGGAAGGACTTTTTAAATGTGTGTTTGATTTGTTGTGCACATGAATTGAATGAACGATATCTTCTTTTAAAAGAACAATTTTTGAATAATTGCGTGCATTAGTTATGTTATATTTATTGATACATATACAATAATTAAAACTTGATTATTAAGAAGTCATTTGGAACTCCAAATTACATGTACATGCATTCGATAAACAACGAATATACTTCATATCATATTGTCTTAAGTTGTCATTCAAAAAATAGAAATCTGGCTTATATCCGCCAAAGCGTGTCCTGCCACTTCACTTTCATTTTATCTATTTCAGGATAGTTGATCAAAAACGAAAGTGGGGTTTTACGATATTTACCAATCAATTAAGATTCTATTATGAAAGGTGAATATAACGAATATTTATCAATCTCATAACTTCTATAAGCAATACAAAATAAAGAGTTGGGCAAACACGGGCACCTGGATATACCAGAGGTGGGATCAGGTGCCTAGGAGGAGTAAACATACCCTGTCTACCGGTCACGACCGGTGTATTGTTCTCTTTCTTTTGGTGAGTTCTGTCTTATTCAATATTCTATCTATATCTACATGTATATATTAATTTTGCAAATAAACTCCGAAACGCTAGCTCCAGAGTTACTGCTTGCACCTTTAAAATTGTTTTATATGTGAGGTGAAGTCCATTAGCTATAATTTGCCTATCATTTGGGTCAGATGCTGTCTGACGTGTTTCATACCGATTGTTAGACCGTTCTTGGAACACTGATTTTGACTACGGATAACTCCGTTTACCTGATCAAGATATAGGGGTCACGGTGGGTTTGACCGGTCGACAGGAGATGCTTACTCCTCCTAGGCACCTGATCCCACATCTATTGTGTCCAGGGGTCCGTTTTCGCCCAACTATTTATTTTGTATTGATATGAGAGTGATCACTGTTCGTTATCTTCACCTTTCATGTAATGACAAAGCCTTTTTCAGTTTCGTGAGCTTTGGTCATGATAACAACTCAAAGTTGATAAATATAAGCGATAAGCGCCGCTTGCACTGCATGAAAGCTAAAACAATGTATTCGAGCGAAGAAAAAAATCGTAGTCTGCACTAGGATTTTTTTCTTTTGCAAACAAAATTCCCATACCTCCCTACGATAATGGCTACCCCACTCATGTTCTCGCGAGAACTCTGCCGAAAATATATATGTAAACCCAATCCACTCCTCTGATTACACGCACACGTTTTATGAAGTTGATGTTAAAAACGTGATGGGAGTTCCTCATTGACAATATTTACGTAATCTTTGGTGATCAGGTCTTTCAACAAATCTGTTGGAATTCCCATCGGTATGAATTCGTTGGAATTGTTCTCCTTTAAAACTGGTCTGTTTTTTTCTATTCTTATGAGGCAGAATTTATTCAAAAGCAGACGAGAAAAAAATTCTTGCTGTGACCTTCAACTCCACTTTACGTTTTGTCTATCAGCAATACCTGTGTTCATTCATACAGGGCCGTAAATTACATGGAGGCGGAGGAGGCAGCTGCCTCCTCCAACTTTTGAGCCAAAAAAAATTTAAATTTAAAGTTCATTAGAATTTATGTTGTTTCCAATAACTAAGAACATGATACCTCCCTTAAAAAGCATTCCAAATCTTTCTTTTAGAATGAGTTAGTCAAGTAACATCTTAGAAGGCCCTAGAATCAAGGATTTTGCACGAAACGTGTTCAGTGTGCACAAAATGTGCAGACCCCCGCCTAATTTCCTGCCTCCTCCAAATTGAAGGTTAATTTACGGCCCTGTTCATGTGTCGATTCGATATATCCCTGATATATAGATTTCAACATTTCGCAAATTATAATGATCTAATTTGCGAATCACTGGGTCAAATGTTGTCTGACGTGTTTCATATCGATTGTTGGGCCGTTCTTGGCACACTGATTTTGACTACGTATTACTCTATTTTTCTGATAAAGATATAGGGCTCACGGTGGATTTGACCAGTCAGCAGGGGATGCTTACTCCTCCTAGGCACCTCATAAAACCTATAGTATGTCTTGGGGTCCGTGTTTGTCCTTTTCTTATATTTTTCTTATATTCTTTGTAGGATTCATCACTCTTCGCTATCTTCACTTTTTCATTGAATATCGAGATTAACGGCGAACAAACAAACTCAATTTTATAACAAACGGAATGTCCTCAGTTTCTCCATCGTCAACTTCCCATATTTATGTAGCAAAATTCCATTTTCACCTTCATATGATGTTTACGTCTCTCAGCTGATTCGATACCCAAGGACATATCTTTTACACGATGAATTTTTAGATCGAGGCGGGGTACTGACATACGGATTACCCAGTTTACCTGACCAAGGTAAGTCAACAGGGATGTTTACTTCTCCTAGGCACCTTAATCCTCTTTTGATGTTTTCAGGGGTTCGTATTTGATTTCTCTCTTTCTATATAGTATTTATTTCACTGATCACTGTTCTTTTTTCACTTTTTCATCTTCCTCAATCCATGTCTAGTTTTAGCAAATGAAAAGGGGTAGAAAATATAAATAACCGTGTTCGAACTTGGCCCCAATGCACTTTCAGTCAAGCAATGCTATGACGTTATCAACACTGAGGGCTCGAATAATATCAGACTTCCCAATACTCCAAAGTGGTTCTTGATACGTAATTAAGACAACTCTAATTGAAAAATATGATATGGGTTTTTTTTAAATTGGTGCCATTGATAAAATTTTGTATAATTGAAATTTTTTTTTTAAAATGCTGATTTTGTGCGAAGATTGGTCTTCTTCTGCCGCTAACGAATAGAACATCTTGCTATCGAGAAACAAATACACACGTAAACTGAAGACGAACAAAGTTTTATTGTGTTTAACGACCCTCTCGAGAATTTTTCACTCATATGGAAACGTCACCAAGACCGGAGAAGGGCTTCAAAGTTAGGCCTTTGCTCGGCACTCACGGCCATTGAGCAGTAAGGGTCTTTAGTGTGTCTTTAGTGTGTCACGCCTACTGTGACACGGGACATTCGTTTTAACTTAGGGATCTCCGAGGACCCGTTACATTCACACCTGATGCTGAGCGTTTGGCGATGGAACTGCCACTGACTGTTTTAACGACTTACGTCTGTCGCGGCCGGGATTCGAACCCCGACCGTCCGTATGCGGGGCGAATGTTCTACCGCGGCGGTACAATAAGAATATTATATAATAAAATTTAGATATGGAGTATGTAACATACCTGACATTTTCATGACAACCAACAAGTTTGGTGGAACTTACATGAACGTAAAGTGTCGCAGCAATTCTAAAAGTGGGAGGGGGGTTTCTGATAATTAAAAAAGCGTTTGGAATACATGTGACGGCAACTTTGATTATACGCTACCGCGAAGACATTTATTCCCGACTTTCTGTGAACCTTAAGATTATTACTATTCCGAACAAATATTACATAACGTTTATATCTGAATTTGAAGTATTCTTCTTCTGATGGTTTTATACTTTCTTTTCTTTTTTTAAAAGGCAGAAAATTCCTGGCTGATTATTTCATACATACGTGTACATTGTTTTAGCATCAAAAAAGTATTCAATTGAGGACAATACACAAATAGCTTTCACTACATTATTGTGCGACGCGCGTCGATTGCTTTCAGTGACGACGTTTTGTCTCTGATTTTAAAGAAAACCGCATGTCCCAATTTCATTTTATCGTAATATAAAAACTACCAAGAATTATGACACGAATAAGGGCCCATCAAAACGAAAATTTCCTCTAATTTTACAGGCTTTATTTACTTTCCCCTATTTCCATATATGAATATAAGTAAAACGCCGATCTGTTTAAACATTGAGAAATAAAATCGTAAGAAAACGTACATGTGCAAAAATTTGCTATTTTCTTATAAATTTGCCAGGCATTAAAAATAATTTTTACATGTACTGAAAGCAGGGAATACATGCTTTTCAAAAATATAAAAGATAGTGCATTCATACGGAAAAAAAAATTTAAAAATCGTATCGAGGGGGAAACATGGCCTTGCGACAAAGCGTTGCGTCATATTTAGACGAAGCCATCTTTCACTTCAAATGCTTTTATTAATTTAATAGATTTATTTACTTAACTGATTTTTACATTGTTAAAAAATAGAGAAAATTTCTAAAAATATGATATATAGATCATATATCTTATAACTATAGTTTCAAAGATTGACCGGTACGGTAGAGAAGGGGTTAAATGTACACTCATTGTTAATCCAAAATAGAAAGAAGAAAATATGAAGAATAAATTACAGCTTGAACGCGTCATTTTTTTTTTTTTTAAATATGATCTGTAAAACATATTAGATGACGTTTTGAAAACGTATGCCAAGTCAGAGTCATTAAAACGTTTCATAAAAATTCTTACCTTTTATTCTTTTTTCAGTTCACCCTCTGGATGGAATCCCTGGACTTGTGTATTCGCTATAAAGAAATTCTTTGATTTTATTTTTATACAAGCGTATTTATATAGCTTTACAACACGTGCCCGCGAAAACAATTTATATAAACTCATTAAAAATGGCTGTTATTCTAAACTTTTCATTACCGAAATCATATTAAAAGTTCACACTTGTGTTGTGTGATATCAAAAGAAGCTCCAAAATTTTACGCTATTTTTCAAAGAGAACAAAATGAATTACACGCCTTTCACTAGTCAAATCGGTTTGAAACATAGCATGGTGTGGGGTTCTAATGTTGCTGTAATCTTATCCATCTCATAAAATTCATCACAAAATCAACGACTAAAGCAAAATCGTACAAGTAGGTGATATATCTTACTTATTTGTTGTTAAAAATATGATGCTATACGAATCTCCAACCCAATTCATTATTTTTGCAAAAACTAAACCTGTCTGATATTTAGATGAGAGAAAAGACAGTCTGCAAGTTCAGAATGTGACTATATCATATTATTGAATGATATTGTTTGACAGAGAGCAATTACTATAGAAAAACAAATTCGATGAAAGCTGTGAAAGGATATCACTACAATCTCTAATTGCATTTTGTAGCCGTTGTCTCGGATTACACACGCGTGCATGGGGTCAGTTCAGAAAACTAGTAGCCACCCTTAGCATGAAGAAACAAAGTGTACAGGGAGGAGGAAAGTAGAGACCGGTGTTATATAGTAGCCCCCCCCCCCACCCACCGGACACCTGGCTATATCGCAGGATCGATTTACCGCACGGGAAGTTGGCTACACATTGAGATTTCCTCTCTATTAAATAGCTAACTCATTATTCACCATATACATGTAAATACGTAGCAAAAATAATTTCTCGATGAGACAAGCTAAATAACTTTATCCATATACATTGTATTTCTTTATCCCCCCCCCCCTTGAGGGAAAGAACTATTTATGACCTTTAGATCTCAGAATGACTAAGCGTCTAATTATAATTACTAGTATATAGAGCATGTCATTACCTTACTTTTCATTGTAAAAGCTTAAGACTATAATGTTTTTCATATAATGCATGGATCGGTAACAAGGACGTTGGACCTTTTCATCTCAAGATTGTTTATGCTTCAGATCATTAGCGGTCTTTCTATTAATTTCTCTCTGAGGTTTTGTAATGGAATTTAATACTTAATATGTAATATGATAATTATATTATATATTAGGTATCAAATTTCATTATAAAACCTCAAAGAGAAATAAAGATATATGATGGAATTTTCAACAATGTATTTTTTTTTTTTTTACCTTGGCCTTCAACTTATTAAAGGACATAGACATGATTTTTGATCGATTGAAATTGACAGGGTTTTTTTCTTATAAAAATAAGATCTTTATCATAGATAAGTGGATTAAGATATTTGTACACAGGATATCGTTTGTATTTACATGTACACTAAATCTGGCTCTCAAAATCGTGTTTGTCAACAGCACGTCATGGCTAGGAAACCACGAGCGGAATTGAGAACACCTGTTTTCTAAAAGTGAAGCCAAATGCACTCAACATTTCGATATCTGAACGTTAATGATAAATCAATGTAGGGAGCAAAAAAAAAAAAAAAAAAAAAAAAGAGTCCAGGGATTTTTCGGGCATACTATAAAACCTGGCCTGGCCCCATTGGCCTGGCCTCAATGTTGGCCTCGCCCCAATTTTGGCCTCTAATTTGGTTCCAACCCAAATTTTGGCCTGGTCGCAAATGTTGGTCTGGCCTCAAATTTGGCAGCTCTAAAAAATGTTTTGGCCTCAACCCAAACTAATTTTCTTTTATTCAAAATTTTAATTGATGTCGATTTATTATTGGTTTTAGTTTTTCAAAGTCATATATGATTTGTTTCTGTTGTTTTTTGAGTGTGCACTTTAAAATAATCATGAACTACCATCAATCTAATTAATTTCATTGACTATCTATTGATCAGTTTATTGATAAAATCATTTTCTCCCTAACTTATGTGCCAATACACACCAAACTAGTGTACACTACTAATGAAATGATTAGTGAAGTGATTCTTTCTGACTTATGATTTATTTCATTGATTTATTATTGGTTTTGATTTTTCCAAATTGTTGAAATAAATAATAAATTTCCGTTGTTTTGTAAATATGCACATTGAAAGCACTCATTTTACCGATGTTCCACTTCACTTATTGATAATCACCGTGTACAATGCCACATGCGGGGACCGTGATCGGTGTAGCGCGGGGATGTGATTTCGAAGCGAAGAAAGTAGGTCAATAAGTATTCAAAGACTGATTGTGTTTAATCAAAATAAATCTAGATAGCCAAAAGTATTGCACGGAAGACAGTGGTTATTGGCAAGCTAGCACTAGCAACTGGGGAGTTTAGAACTCTTTGAAAATACCCAAACACTTCGACAATATACAAGTAGGGTAGGCGCCGGGTATATTTTTCGGTGTATTTAATGAGAAATCTCCATTCCTACTGCATAAACTCCAAAGTTTTTTTGACCAGAAACATTACCTTTGAATGGGACTCAATATTCGACTGAAAAAACCAACACAAAAGCATGATATGCCGAGTATTTGACTGAAAACCCTGTGTGGCGTAGGGGGGTGAAAATCTTGTGGCGTAGGGGGACTGAGACTCGCAAAGTTTCTTACCAAAATTCTCATCTTGAACACAGTGAATATATAAATATCAAATTCAAACTTGTTCAAAGTTACTCTGATATTCGTACGATAAACCGATAATGATGTGTGTGACTTTCTATGCCATTACATTTTCATTAAAAACATTTTCTAAAATACCACAATACCAGATGATTAAGACAGTTTCATATTTTAATGAAATTGACATGAACTATTGATAATTTCAGATAATGCAATGATCAGAAAGAAAAACAATCTTTGGTTAAATAAACACAGACACCTGAGGTATGGATACTACTTAGCCCCCCCCCCCCCCCCCCCCCATTTTTTGCACCATAATATCTTTTAAATGTGTGGATTCCCTGTTTAATTCTGTCAAAGTTATGATACAATTACATGTAATACCAAGAATTTCACGAATATCCAGAAATAAAGCAAGATGAAAGCATATGATATAAATGTTTTCAGGCACGTAGGATTTTTTCCCCCCAAAAAAGTGGGGAGGGGGGGGGGGGGGGGGGAGACGTCCACTTCACAAGCGTCTGAAAATTCTTGAAAAGCAAAAACGAAACAAATATAACAAAACCCAGTTTAAATCCTAAATCGCGGGGGATGGAGGGCAAGAGATTGATCGGTTCCTTAAATTTTATAATTCAAATATTATTTTATTAATGGAGGTATTTTATAGATCAAACTTTGTTCGTAAAATTAACTAACTATGCATGTACAGTAAAAAACACTCCCTTCTATTGCTACGTGTTTGATAATTATTTTTGTGTACATTTGAGTAAGTTGATTTACACTAACATTGATTTTCAAAAGATCGAATTACACATGAGTAAACATATTTCAACAAAAATATTGCATTAGAGAAGCGTGTTCGATAAAATTAACATGTTGCGGTCATTGACTCCTGATGTACATGTATATTTTTGTCCACAGTGTGAAATGACTACAAGATAATACTTGCATGCTTTGTTTCTACATGTAATTTCTGAAAAGTAATAATGAAAACTTGATATTTTAATGACATCCTTACCCTGGTATATTTTTTTAGGACTGCGAAAAATCACACAAGGGACACATAAATATAATCAATGACTAAAAGTATTGTACAGCGTCAGCAATATCATTTCAAATTGTCAGTAATTACACTATTCCTTAACTGGCACTTATTTACATGTACAATCAGAAATAGTAAATCCTTATAATGCTGCAATGAATTGAGGACCGCAACCAAACTCAGCCAGAGTTTGTTTGAACATGGACCGCAAGCATTCTCTCGCCAAAGGGTGCGTTACGCAAGATTCTCTTACATCTCTGTCAACACTTGCAATCACGTGACAATACAATCAAATGATATACACAGCCATTCTCATTTCCTTTCCTTTTAAAAGTTCTGGCAACATGTGATACATCAGGCTCTTTCATAGCGCACTGGCACTTTGATAAGTACATTTTTACCATTAAGCTGTTTGTCTCTTATTTTACAAGTGTTATGGAATGTTTTACAGCCTTCCTTACTTTTGATTCCATGTTTACAGTGATCTCTACCACGTGAATGACCTACATTCATACGCATATTACGAAGTAGTTCCAAATTTAGTATCAGAAAACCGTGATTTTAAACATTTTACAGTAAGCACCCATCAAATTGCACCAAAAGCATTTCATAATATGACTAAATATATAGTCCAAAACATAAATGTTGAATTATTAGAAACTTTTACAAGATTTCTGTAAAAAGCCGTTGACAGAGGTCTAGTGCTCGTACAATCTAATTAGAATTAGATGTTAGATCCGCTCACATATTCCATACACAAATAGAGGGTCACGTCAGAGGTCAAATTTGCAACAGCCAATCAAATTTCCGCCTTCATATCGCAATTCCATATATTGTTTACGTAAGGAAGAGAAAAAATGGCGGCACCCACGATCGTGACTTATTTATCGCGTGTTTTGTTTAAATTTTAAACTATGGCGACATCGGGGGATCTTTTCATGTATACTTCAACAAAGATGACGTGTAGCGAGTATGTTAGCGGATCTAACATCTAATTTTAATTAGATTGGTGCTCGTAGCGCACGAACCTTTGAGTGGAGAATAGGACCGCAACGTGTTATGCGCCACCTGTATTCAGGGGGAAATATCTCGCGCTGCACTGTGAAAAATGCCTTAAGTTTGATTTTGACGCATATAATATTTCTCGCACAAATCGTATATATGTGCTGTTTGGTTGGGATTCCATCATTTCCTCTACATGCAATCAGTTTTACTCTGCAAAACACACATAAGTTTAAACATATAGATAACAGTCAATCATACACTGTGATTTTACTTGGGTTCCCTTTGAACAAAATGATTTGAGAATTTTCCATATAATTTTGAATAAAGACAATATTTGCTGTGCTGAAGATGTGTATTTTAGTGAGAAACTTTGCTTACGTTAAAAGGATTCTCGGCCCCCTTACGCCACAAGATTTTCACCCCCCTACGCCACACAGGGTTTTCAGTCAAATACTCGGCATATCATGATTTTGTGTTGGTTTTTTCAGTCGAATATTGAGTCCCATTCAAAGGTAATGTTTCTGGTCAAAAAAACTTTGGAGTTTATGCAGTAGGAGTGGAGAGTTCTCATTAAATACACCGAAAAATATACCCGGCGCCTACCCTACTTGTATATTGTCGAAGTGTTTGGGTATTTTCAAAGAGTTCTAAACTCCCCAGTTGCTAGTGCTAGCTTGCCAATAACCACTGTCTTCCGTGCAATACTTTTGGCCATCTAGATTTATTTTGATTAAACACAATCAGTCTTTGAATACTTATTGACCTACTTTCTTCGCTTCGAAATCACATCCCCGCGCTACACCGATCACGGTCCCCGCATGTGGCATTGTACACGGTGATAATGAATTAAAACAAATTCACACTAGCTTAATGATGAATCATCACACTTCACAAAATGCAATGTAGTGCACTGCCTTCACTCTCATCGGAGCTTAATAGCGCTCAGTGCCGCAGTAATAAGGGTTCTTTAACGTGCCTACGCCTTCCTCTGCGCCTTCCTCGACATGGGACCTCCGTTTTCTAAGGTCATATTTGAAAAGACTCGTGATTTTCACTTCTAAATGCTGAGAGTTTGGAGAAGGAGCAATCAGTACCTATATTTAAGTCTTAGGTTTGGCCGCCATGGTGCGAGCAGGATTCAAACTCACGACCTCCCAGTTACAAAGGGAACGCAACCACTGAGCTACTGCGACCGGTGTTACCAGCTAACAGGGAATGCTTACTCCTCCTAGATACCCGATCCCACCTCTGGCACGGGCAGATCCAGGAATTGCGATTAGGGGAGGGAGGGGGAAGCTTTTTGAGGCAGGGGGTCTGGAGGCCGCTTTGATACCCTCGGTGGATCCAGGGCGAAGCCCTGGTGGGGAACCAGAGGGCGAAGCCGCCGGAAGCTCCTGGATTTTACAGATTTTATAGGGCTAGAAATATGTTTCATATGCAGTATTTTTTTTATTTATTTTTTTTTTTACTATTTTCTGTCATGTTTTGATAAGGTTAAATGACGCAAATTTTAAGGGTTTTTGGAAAACATTTTAAGTTCTCCTATTAAAGTAATTCAATAAATAAAAGATTTTGTCATTTATTTATCCGAGAGTGGAAAAATTATTGGTTCTTCTAACGTTTACATTCTTCTAAACAAGAGACTACGATTTACCTTAAAACACCCCCCCCCCCCCCGTTTTAAATACATCACTGGCTGGTGTGTCCAGGGATCTGTGTTTGCCCTACTCTTAATATTGTATTCTTCATAGGAGTTATGAGATTTGACGTTTTCGTTGTAAATAGATCTAAATATTGAGTTGAAGGCCGCAAGATGTTTTTTCTTGTTATGTAGAAGTTTGAATAACTTCAGCCCCATAAGAATACAAAAAAAATGTCAGCTAATAATGGAGCACAAGTTATGTTCATTCGAATTCCAAGATTGTTGGAATGCCTGATCACCAAAGCCTACGCAAGTACATGTATTGTCAATGAGGAACTCCACGATCAACTTCAGACTATCTGTGCTTATAATCAGCGTGGTGCATGTTTAACAAAGTTTTTTGATTATTGATCACAAGATATGGATATTTTCGTATTCCATTTCTATTTTTAAAAATCAGCTGTCTATGGCGTTTAAATTCATTGTCCTGTTAAGTGCTGTGTACTTCTTTGTACTTTTCTCTGAGATTTTTTTGGTACTTTTCTCTTGGTACTTCTACTTTTTCTAGATACATTTTCTTTGGCTAATTTTTGTACTTTTCTCTGGGAAATTTTTCGTACTTTTCTTTAAACACTTTCGGTACCTTTACTGGGTACTTTTTTGTACTTTTCTCTGGGTATTTTTTGTACTTTTCTTTGGGTAATTTCTTAACTTTTCTCTGGATACTTTTTGTAATTTTCTCTGGGCATTTTTTGTACTTTTCTCAGGATACTTTTTTGTACTTTTCTCTGGATACCTTTTGTACTTCTCTCTGGATACCTTTTGTACTTTTCTCTGGGTAATTTTTCGTACTTTTCTCTGGGCATTTTTTGTACTTTTCTCGGGATACTTTTTTGTGCTTTTCTCTGGGTATCTTTTGTACTTTTGTCTGGATGCTTTCCTCTGGATACTTTTTCCTACTTTTCTCTGGATATTTTGTATTTTTCTCTGGATATTTTTGTATTTTTCTCTGGATACTTTTTTGTACTTTTCTCTGAATACTTTTTTGTATTTTTCTCTGAGTATTTTTTGTACTTTCTTCTGGGTATTTTATGTACTTTCCTCTGGGTATTTTTTGTACTTTCCTCCGAGTATTTTTGTACTTTCCTCTGGGTAATTTTTGTACTTTTCTCCCGGGTAAATATTCGTACTTTTCTTTAAACACTTTCTGTACCTTTACAGGATATTTTTTTGTTCTTTTCTCTGGATACTGTTTTTGTACTTTTCTCTGGATACTTTTTGTACTTTCTCTGAATACTTTTTCGTACTTTTCTCTGGGTAGTGTTTTATCTTTAGTAGTTAACACATATTTTGTACTTCACAGTTTAGTAACTTTTACTTTTCCTATAAGTACTATTTTTGTCCTTTTCTGTTTGATTTCGTCTTCACAAGCCATGTGTCCGATTCCCTTACTCTGATCTCAGAGATGAGAGTAAGCGAATCGGACACTTGACTTGCGAAGATGGTTTGATTTTGGAACAGACACCTTTTCTGTACTTCCCAAATCATACTTTTTATGCAATATGCACCACCGGGTTAGAATAGATCCTCAGTATCCCCTTGCTTGTCGTAAGAGGCGACTAAATGGGGCAGTCATTCAAATGAGACCGCAAAAACCGAGGTCCCGTGTCACAGCAGGTATGGCACGATAAAGATCCCTCCCTACTTAATGGCCCTAAGCACCGAGCATAGGCCTAAATTTTGCAGTCCTTCAGTGGTCTCCATATGAGTGAAATATTCTCAAGAGGGACGTTAAACAATATTCAACCAACCAACCAAATAAAAAAAATGTCAAAAGTACAAAAGTGTACTTTCGGTATCTTATTTTGTGACTGAGGACTAAGTTGTCTTACAGCACAAAAAAGTATACTTTTTCTTCTTAATTTGAAAAATTTAAATGCATCATTTCAAATTGAGTAAAAAATAGTTTTTATGTTTTTTGTAGATTTTTTCTACTTTTCTACTTTATTTATTTGGTATGGGGTACGTAAACAAGTTTGCAATCCATATTGAGATTGGAAACTAATTATGAAGTTTTACCATTAAAACTCTTCACTTCATAGGGACTTCCACTCAGACGTCCCAGGTTTCCTCAATCCATCTACATCATTCTGTGGAATATCTCTTCTCTTGGTGAAATTCAGGAGAACTGACTGGTGATGATGTGTGTATTTCAGACAGACAGACTGAATGTACAGTCCATACACACCCACCCACCATACCAGTTCACTGCAGGTATGTCCCGAATCCTCATAAAAAACTTTTCTGTGTACAATCTTACCAATCAAGCATTTTACCTCCTTATGAGAATAAATAAAAAAACAAAATACACAGATTTATTTCCGCAGTTTATTAATGCTGCAGTAACAAAAATTTTATAAAATGGAATGTACAAAAAGCATTATCTCAACTGGTGATGGATGACAAAAATATGCAGATGATTAAAGCAATATTAGCTGTCACTATGGTGTCGAAAACTTTTATTGTAAACTTGTGATTTACTATTTCAATGACAGGAAAAAAATTAAGGTTTATAAACTTTTATTATTAATATTTGTGTTAAAAAAATCTACCCAGAGGCTCTGAATAAAGCAATTTTACATTATTGTCTTCCCGTACAAATATTGATTTCTATATAATGCTATTTATTCAAGAGAACCAGAATCTTTATTTTTATAAAATCTTAAACTTAGTTTTCATTATGGTTACAGTTACATACAAAACTATTATAATAACACAATTTTACCCCCCCCCCCCCCCCCCCCCCCCCCCCGCCAAAAAAATTCAAATTTAGTGCTAATATTGCTTTAAATGCTTCTCATAAAAAGATATGAATTTAATTTCTCTACAGAAACACAGCCCAGCTTACCGACTGTCATTGTCAGTGATGATTTTGAATATGATTTGCAACACGATATTGACAATTGATTGAGCCATCTTGATAAATGACCTACAAAAACAGGAAAAGAAAATCTCTTTGTATAATTTTTTTTCCCCCATTCAATTATTTACACAAGTATCAAAGTAGAATAATGAAAATACTCAGATCAACATTTATTCTCTCCACGACAAATTACAGCATGTTACAAAATAACAAACATCCACATAGTCACTGAAAATAATGCTGTGTGTATATATAATATACAGATCAGAAAATATTGAGGTCAGACTAACTTTCAAAAGAAAAATAAATGCACATTTTAGATCATTTGATCTGACTTATTAAAAGAAAAAAGATTTTAAATGGAAACTTATAAAGGATTAAGAATATTCAATTTCTTTGCTTTAAGCAAAATATTATGTTTTCGAAAGCTTTAATCAAGAAGAAACACTTGCATATCAAATCAAAGCAGACAAACGGCTAGAGTTAATCTTTCTCAACACTCATAATAACAAATATCCAAATCAAACTCTGTTATACATAGAGAGGCAAAACATGATAGATTTAACAATCTAATGAGTGACAAAATTATCACAGCGAGACCTTAAACAGATATCCTTGTCCTAGAAAATGTTCTTGTCTCTCGTTGGAAGTTTGGTTTATGGGGTGTTGCATTGATTAACGGTTTGTCTACAAACTCTACAGTACATTTATCAGGACTTTCACATGGAGCACGCTCAAGTTCAAACAGGATGACGTAATTAATGACTGGAGAAGGCGAGAGGAATGGCTTGGGGACGAAGAGACGGACCTGTGGTCCAACATAGGGCCAGTATCGACCAACATTATTCATGGATGATGACATGATTAAATGTTGACCCTGAAATCAAAATAAAAAGTGTACATTAATTTTGTGTACAATGGCAGAGACAAGGCATTCAAATAGATAAGAACAAGAGGCCCACGGGCCATAAAGTTCACCTGACTATCACACCATGTAAAACATAAATCAGAAATGTTGTGTGCAGATCAGGTGCACTTAAATGAAAAGTTTTGCAGTTGAATGCAAGTATTGAGTTAAATAGAAATGTTTCATTTATTTAATTGCAAAAGCTGTTGCATCTAATCACAAACTTGTGTGTCAAGTATTCACCAAAATTAGTCATATATATTTTTTGCATTTGGATTTATTTGCAAACTTTTGCATGTTTTGCAGAATATTCATTGCACTTAATAAAGGGACTGGTTCACGTTTTTCGAAAAAAATGTTTTTAATTTTTGATGTTAAAAATTAAAAATATAGCTCATTTAATGTTGACAACCAAAATTTGGACCGTCTGAATGGAAGGATAAGAGCAATATTTTAGCTTTGATTGTGTGTTATGTGAACAAAGACTCGAGTCTTTTTATGTAAACAAACAAACCAGTGAAACGTTAATTTTGTGATTTATGGCATTTTCATTTTGTACATTCACAAATTTTAACTTTTAAATGACACATTTTATCTAAAGTATACTTCAGATGTGATATACAATGTATAAAATAAACTTGGATCAATATCCATTTATTTTGAAAACCTCGTAAACAATAACACACCTCAATCTTTGTTTTCAAAACAAATAATAAACTCTCTATAATGAGCTTCTGTCACGATGAATAACTTTTTTTTTTTTTGTGAAACCTTCTAAAGCATATTAGACTGTAGATTTTAATCATTTAAAGTGAAAAACAAAATTTGGAGAATATCGTGAATCAGTCCCTTTAGAGTTTGAATATAACAAATTTATTATAATGATTGTAAAAAATTAAGATTTTCTGTTTGTTTTTCAAATTCTGTATTTCTTTGTAGAGTTTATCTGTAATTATTCATTATGTATTTATGATTTAATATCAATACTTTGCATCCATTTGCAATAGAAAAATATCTCACTAAAAAATTTCATATTGATGTAAATGTAATTTCAATATGATTTTTTTAAATGATTGATTGTATATTATTTAACATCCCACTCGAGAATCTTTCATTCATATGGAGACGTCACCACTGCCGGTGAAGGGCTGCAAAATTTAGGCCAGTGCTCGACGCTTATGGCCATTGAGCAGAGAGAGATCTTTATCGTGCCACACCTGCTGTGTTATGGGGTAATTATAATCGGCCTCGTACAGTGAGTTATAATCGCCCTTGTACAGTGAGTTATAATCGCCCTTGTACAGTGAGTTATAATCGCCCTCATACAGTGAGATATAATCGCCCTCACACAGTGAGTTATAATTGCCCTTATACAGTGAGTTATAATCGCCCTAACAAATTGAATTTTAATTGCCCTCGTATAGTGAGTTATAATCGCCCTCATACAGTGAGATATAATCGCCCTCACACAGCGAGTTATAATTGCTCTTGTAAAGTGAGTTATAATCGCCCTAATACATTGAATTTAATCGCCCTCGTACAGTGAGTTATAATCGCCCTCGTACAGTGAGTTATAATCACCCCCATACAATGAGTTATAATCGCCCTCGTACAGTGAGTTATAATTGCCGTCGTACAGTGAAAAAAATCCTCACCTTGCCCCAGTTACTCATGTCCAGGTATGTGTCTGTGGGGGTCGTGGGAACATGAAGTTTGCCGACATAGAACGATGGCGTGGTCAGGTTTCCATTAGTGAAGGGTTTATCCCTAAAATTAAAATGGAAAATTCAAACCAAACTTTAACAAGCTATAACCATGTCATAAATGGGATTTTTTTTGCAGCGATCTAATGTTACTATTTTTGTAAAAATTATCAAAACAAAACAAATCTAAATGACCAATATACATTATTCAACATATTTCTCTAATGAAATATGGTGATTGGGTACAAACATGAAAACAAAATATAACGTCAAATATAACCACAAAGTCACAAAATTTGCGGTTCACAAACGGTGATCTCCGAATCCTTCTGATCTAATCTCAAGTAGAAATTGGAGAATCCTGATGTCGGACGACCTGATCCCATCAATTTATCCATAGATCCCAGACATATTTGAACATCCTACTGCTTAAATGATCTGTCTGGATGATCCCATCCCATCTGTTTTCTTATAGATCCCAGACTTGAATATCCCATAGTCTGATTGAGCTGATCCCACTGATTTACCTGTAGATCCCAGGCTTATCTATACATCAACACAGCCTGACTGAACTGATGCTATATTTCACAAACAGATCCCAGACTTTTACATCCCACAATCTGATTTCATCATTTGCCTACAGATCCCAGACAGATGTGTATACCCCATAGACTGGTCAATCTAATCCCGTAATTTACCTATAGATCCTGTAATTTACCTATAAATCTTGTAATTTACCCATAAATCCCATATTTACTATAGATCCTGTTATTTCCTATAGGTCCCGTGGGGACCTGGGTTAGAATAGGTCCTCAGTACCCCCTTGCTTATCGTAAGAGGCAACTAAATGGGGCAGTCCTTCGGATGAGACTGCAAAAACTGAGGTCCCGTGTCACAGCAGGTATGGCATGATAAAGATCCCTCCCTGCTCAATGGCCATAAGCGCCGAGCATAGGCCTGAATTTTGCAGCCCTTCACCGGCAGTGGTAATGTCTCCATATTCTCGAGAGGGACGTTAAACAATATTCAATCAATCATATTTCCTATAGATCCCGTCATTTACCTATGATAGATCCCATGATTTACCTATAGATCCTGTCATTTACCTATGATAGATCTCATCATTTACCTATCAATCCCTTAATTTACCTATAGATCCCATGATTTACCTATAGATCCCATGATTTACCTATAGATCCTGTAATTAACCTACAGATCCCGTAATTTACTTATAGATCCCATGATTTACTTATAAATCCTGTAATCTATAGATCCCATGATTTACTATAGATCCCATGATTTACCTATAGATCCCATGATTTACCTATAGATCCTGTAATTTACCTACAAATCCCGTAATTTACTTATAGATCCCATAATTTACCTATAAATCCTGTAATTTACCTATAGATCCCAAGATTTACCTATTGACCCTGTAATTTACCTATAGATCCCATAATTTACCTATAGATCCCATGTTTTACTAATAGATCCCATGATTTACCTATAGATCCTGTAATTTACCTACAAATCCCATAATTTACTTATAGATCCCATAATTTACTATAAATCCTGTAATTTACCTATAGATCCCATGATTTACCTATTGATCCTGTAATTTACCTATAGATCCCTGACAGACTCGTTGGTTTGAAGTTCTCCACAGTCAGTGGATAAATCTGCCACCCAGTTAACATGGAGCCGCCAAATGTCACATTTTTTATCAAACCCTGAAATAAATTTAATAAATTTCACATTTTTTATCAAACCCTGAAATAATTTAATAAATGTCACATTTTTTATCAGATCCTGAAATGATTTTAATAATTTCACTTTTTTTTTTTATCAAACTCTGAAATGAATTTAATAAATGTTACATTTTTTATCAGACCCTGAAATTAATTTAATAAATTACACATTTTTTATCAAACTCTGAAATGAATTTCATAAAAGTTATATTTTTTATCAGACCCTGAAATGAATTTAATAAATTTCACAATTTTTATCAAACCCTGAAATTAATTTAATAAATGTCACATCTTTTATCAGACCCTGTAATGAATTTAACAAGAGGCCCAGGGGCCTTATAGGTCACCTGAGTATCATGTAACAACCTTCCAATGTTTGAATTAGGTTTGTGTTTAAATATAAGAATTTTACTTTTGGATGGAAGAAACATTGAATAGCTATGTGGTCAGCCCCGCCTTTGCACCAGAACCCCTGACCCAGGGGCCATAAATTTCAGTTTTGAAAGAAGCATCCTTGATCATCATTATCATACTATTAGTTTGTCTACTTAATACCCAGCAGCAGAGGAGAAGACTTTCAAAGAAATAAAATGCATTTTCACTATATGATCAATAGGGCCCCACCCTAATACCAGAACCCCTGACCCAGGGGCCATAAATTTCACAATTTTGAAAGAGGCATCCTTGCTCATCATAATCATGCTATTGGTTTGTCTACTTAATACCCAAGGACAGAGAAGAAGATTTTCAAAGAAATAATGCATTTTCACTATATGACTTATAGAGCCCCACCCTAGCACCAGAACCCCTGATCCAGGGGCCATGAATTTCACAATTTTTAACAAGAGGTACTGTGAGCAATGCTCACTAAGAATACCCCCCGCTTACCCCAATCTCCCAAAGGGTGTTGGTAATAGGTATAAACTACCTCTTTTCTGAGTGTTGCTACTTCGATGTCCAGTGCGCATGACCTTTGACCTTTTGACCCCAAAGTCGATAGGTAACATCTTCATCCCATGGGTAGTCCATATGTATGATATGGTGACTGTAGGTGGAAAGGATAACGCTTTAGAGCCCGGAAACCATATTGCTACTTCAATGTCCAGTGCGCTTGACCTTTGACCTTTTGACCCCAAAATCAATAGGGAACATCTTCATCCCATGGGTAGTCCATATGTATGATATGGTGACTGTAGGTGGAAAGGATAACGCTTTAGAGCCCGGAAACCATATTGCTACTTCGATGTCCAGTGCGCATGACCTTTGACCTTTTGACCCCAAAATCGATAGGGAACATCTTCATCCCATGGGTAGTCCATATGTATGATATGGTGACTGTAGGTGGAAAGGATAACGCTTTAGAGCCCGGAAACCATATTGCTTCTTCGATGTCCAGTGCGCTTGACCTTTGACCTTTTGACCCCAAAATCGATAGGGAACATCTTCATCCCATGGGTAGTCCATATGTATGATATGGTGACGGTAGGTGGAAAGGATAATGCTTTAGAGTCCGGAAACCATTGCGTCTACAGACGGACGGACGGACGGACAACCCGATTCCAGTATACCCCCCCCCCACAACTTGTTGCGGGGGGTATAATTATGCCCACAGTTTGGCTTCTTGATGTCCAGGAGTAAAGAAGAAGATTTTTTAAAATTACACTCATTTTGATGGTTTTTGCCCCACCCCTCAGGCCCCAGGGGGGCAGGGACCACCAATTTCACAATTTTTGTTCCCCTTCACCCACAGATGCTATATGCCAAAATTGGTTGAAATTGGTTCAGGGGTTTCAGAGAAGAAGCTGAAAATGTTCAAATGTTAACGCACGACGAACGACGACGGACAAAAACAGCTAGCAATAGGTCACCTGAATGAATTCAGGTGACCTAATAAATGTCACATCTTTTATCAGACCCTGCAATGAATTTAAATTTCAAGTTAAGTTTAGCTTTTGTCACTGTATGCATCATACCTAAATATATCTACATTTCTAATGTGTTGCCATTGATACCATGTTAGCCTTATGATATGAACAATATGAATCTTGATAAATATAGTCAAACCTCAATATCTCAAACTCAATGGAACCCCAAAATAATTCCGAGATATCGAGAGTAAAATACTTAAATAAGAATAAGTGGTTGGGACTTCGGAATCACTTTGACATATACATGGTATTCGAGATATCAGTGTTCCAGATACTGAAGTTCAACTGTAGCTGTATGTACGTCTATTTCAGTGGCTGGGAATTCAGACGGAAATGAAAGTAGAATGTAAATATGAAAAATAAATTTCATTTTTTAAATAGAAATAAACAAGATGTGTTTGTGAAACACTGGCGCCTTCATATGGCTTACGCGCTTCATGAAGTATGCTGGTGTAAAGTGCGGCAGTTCCAATATGAAATTCATTTCTTAATCACCGACACTTGAAACACGATAATTTTTTTAAATTTCTTTTTATCAATGGATACTTTCATGCCAATTTTAGTTGAAATTGGTCTACTTGTTCTGGAGAAGACGGTAAAAAGTGAAGAAAAAACCACTCTAACAGCCTTTGGCTGTGTTTAATTTGCTTTACATATTATTCAGAAATGATTTTAGCCTGCCAAATATTATATAGTTGAAGTAAACTGAGACAGAGTTTGGTGGAATTCCCTAGATTTAGCCTTAATAAAAGAAAACCAAAATTCTGCAGACCTTCGTGTTGTTGTTAATTTCAGATCCGAATCCAATATGACCCATGTTCTCCACGAGGATGTCTATTGTCTCATTCACTTTCAGCGTAAGATTCATTGTCATCTGTCCATTGCGATCAAACACACCTTGAGGGACCTGTAAAGACACGGGGAGTCCATCAGGGAAAATTTACAAAACGTATAAAAGTGTTAGTATTGTGAAAGTATGAAAATACATTATGTAATGGCAGCATTGTGCATATCCTTCATAAAACAAATAAACTATACATATATTTCTTATATCCATCCTTTGTCATTCCACTTTTTGGTATAAGTAATCACTCCCTAAGTTGTTTCAAGGAATAATATTTTTTTTTTTTTTTTTTTTTTTTTTTTTTACATAAAAACACATTTCAACTTGAGGACACACACAGCATTTCTGACATTTTCTTGTGATGTTTAAGGACACACACAGCATTTCTGACATTTTCTCTAAAATTATTTAATTATTTTTTCATTTCCTCAGTATGAAGAGTTCTTGCAGGATTTTCTAAAATAATTGTGAATAAATCTGATCAATTGTTTAATTGCCTTTGTTAGTAAATTCTGCTGCTTTAAGGGTAATTCTGACCCATAACATTATCATGAGGTAGGACCATTAGACATACAAACTGACCTGGTTTATCATGAGGTAAGCCCGATCCCTGACACCGGACAGGTCAAGAGTTTTAGGTTCGGACGGTGTATCCCCCAAAAGAGTATGTCTGTACAGCACAAAGCCTTGATACTGAAACAAAAATAGTCACATAAAACCACATTCGGGTATTATCTCCATAATTCAATTCAGCATTGTTTTCTAATTCCTATGTTTGAATACGGGACTTTCTAGATACGGATCCACTCTGACTTTTATTGCGCGTTGAACATATTTGTAGGGCATGTCACTTCTGGATTACAATAACAACAAAGTAAACATGGAATATTTCAAGTGCTATCAATTTCCTGCATTTAAATGCTATCTTTGAAAGAAAGAATCACTACAACCATTTTATAGGAAAATAAAATTGATTAAATTATGCGAGTCGGCACGGGAAATAAATCTAGGGAATATCTTGAGGATATCGGTAAAACTTCACGCCTTGCATCCAATGGTACGCGTCTAAATGCGCCTTTTCCCTTCCATTAAATTTACACCCAGGTACTAAGCACCAATAATGACTTGGATCGTCGTCGTGAGACTGCGCATAGCTCTTTACAGACCGTCTGTTAGCGGAACACCATATGTATCGATATCAACTTTGCCCTACAATTGGTTATTATCACGTGACCGTGGTGTATAAACGTCAAATATAATCGGTCGTTCCGGCATATCCCGAAAGTTCCGTATTGAAATGTCATTTTAACAATGAATATTTACTCTCACCACTTTCATCATCATAGTGTTAAAGGCACATGATGTCGCAGTGTTCAACTTTGTTATCATGCATCATACCGTTACCCGAGACCGAGCCTGGATTTCTCAAGAAAAACGTAAGTCGAAACTTTGACTTCAGTCGGAGATTTTACTCAAATTTGGACAGCTCAAATAACAGAAATATCAAACTTAAGTTTGAGATTTTTTTGAGAAATCCAAGCCGGGACCCCATTTCACAAAAGCATTGTAAATTTTACATTGTTCATAATTGGGACTAGGTAGTACACATATGAATTTCGACATTTCTCAAAAAGGTCACAATTTACATTGCACCATACGTCACAACATATAAATCTCTGTCACCTCTGAAGTGGCATTTTATGTCTGTGCATAGTGTTGTAAAGATGGCAGCTATTATGCATGTTAACGAGGAAGTAAGGACACATTTGAGAACGCAGTGGGTTATTATGAATAGATAGGAAGAATCCCTTTGATGCTTGATATACTGAATCCCATTACTGTCAGGACAGAAGATCTATAATGGATTTAGCTGTAGCTGAGTGACTGGAGACACTATGGGAATATCCAGACCCTCGGTGTGTATTTCTGATCATCCTTACTGTGTTAGAAAGTATTTCTCATCAAAACTCATCTAGATATGCTTTTATATCATATAATGCCATTTTTGTTATCTTATAAAAAAAAAAAATCTAAACAAAATGTATAATATTAATGTATTTACACATGGTAATATACCATTTGTGCTACATATTTTTTTGTAGCGAAAAGGACCACCATCCCCCCCCCCCCCCCCACTCACACACATTTTGATGCTTGTAAGGCACTCCAGGCCATAGTAGCAAGAATTGTTTATGGTACCAGTGCCAAACATGACAAAAGACTTCTATGTTTTGAGATTATATCCAAAAGACTTGTGACTTTCACTTCTAGCTAGTATTGGGCGCTTGGTGAAGGCAAAGGTATTACCTATGTTAAACGTCTTAGGTTTGAAGTTGTGCCAGAGTTAAGAATCAAACCCCGGAACTCTCCATTATAAACAACCACTAGGCTGCCATGACTGGTCAAAGTTTTCAATATAAAACAATACAAATAAATATTTTTCAGTGACTATCGTAAACATTTTCAGACTTAAAAAATTTGAATCCTGATAAATCCCCTCAACACACACCTGACTAATGGCCTCCATGCTGAGTGGGTACTCCGATTTGATTGGTCCATTTGGACAGAGAGTTGTTAAAGCATCCTGAATAGTAGCCATCTGTAAAATCATCAGAGATTTCAAATCAAGTCCCTCCTATACATCAATACAGAACGAAGTAGGCAGGAGAGAGAGAGAGAGAGAGAGAGAGAGAGAGAGAGAGAGAGAGAGAGAGAGATGGAGAGAGAGAGAGAGAGAGTTAGGATTGTACATACAAAGCTCAAGTCCACTTTTCCATAAGCTGTTTTGGTAGTGTTAGGAGGGATTGCCATGTCTGGGAGCTGCTTATACTGAAAAAAAATCAAAAAAATCTGAAAGGCATGCAAAATGGCAACACATGTAGACACAGGTACCATATCAGACAAAATCTTCCTGGCCGAAATTTGTCAAAAGCAACGGCCTTTACTCAGGGCAATATAACATTGTTTACAGTTCAACGCTTTTTGTCAAATTGTCATTTAATTCCGATTCTTGGTCTTCCAAATAGATTTTGATGGCTAATTCACACAATTTTATGATAAATGGAACAGGCCAGGTACCTGCTAGGAAATTTATTTCACTGTACATCAGAAAATGTGCCTAACAACTGATGTAAACAAAGCGTACAACCTGAACCAGAAAATATCTTGTAAGTTCCTGGAATGAGGTTATTCTGTGATTGGAAGGCATCAATATCAGATTTACAATTTACACTGACTATAGAAATGACCTGTGTGTTTGGTAGGTATTCATCAGTTATGTCCCCTGCCTCTAACATTAACACTGACTTTAAAAATGACCTGTGTGTTTGTTAGGTTTGTATGAGTTATGTCCCCTGATTATGAAATTTACACTAACCTTAGAAATGACTTGTCTGATTGCTAAGTATTTATCCGTTATGTCCCCTGATTCCGACATCGGTGCGTCATAATCGTAACTGGTCGGCACGGCCTGGAACGGTTTGTAATTTGCTCCTGAAAAGTACCAAACATTCAAATTCTCTAAATGTCAAAATCAAACAAAGAAACTGTTAATTTTTGCAAATATTTTTCCTAAACTTTGGTTATTGATTAATCATTTATTTCCCTTATATACTACAGTCATGAAAATTTCAACAGTCTAGAAGATTTTCATTTTTGCAATGATGTGAGTTACAAGTATATATTAAAGGCCATGTTAGGAGGGAAGAGATAGGAAGAGGGGGGAGGTGTCAAAATTCAGACTCCACCAATGGAAATAAATGTACAATGCAATCATGCATGGGTGATTTATTTTGTTTCATTCTAGGTATCTGGATGTACATATCATATTCTAGATATCAATGATATACATGTTTATGTGAAGATGTAATTTTAAAAAATCAAACGTGTTTAAAAATAAGCAATTGAAAGCAACTGTAATTAGAATTTTTGATAGAAATTGGTTTGAATCAAGCTTTAAGTTCTCCACTCCTGAGAGTGATTTTACAAGAGAGGAATAGTGTATATGACACAGCAAGCTTATAATGGGACACAGAATCATTTATAACACATAAATATGCTCAATTTGTACACCTGACTGAGATTTACTGTGTGATGAAGAACTTGCATCATAATCAGCACCTACAAATTGGACAGACACTGAATACTCCCTCAAAATTGTATTCACATAATATCACTATAAATAGATAAAGACACTGAACACTCCCTCAAAATTGTATTCAAATAATATCATTATATAATTGTACAGACACTAAACACTCCCTCAAAATTGTATTCACATAATATCACTATATATAGATAAAGACACTGAACACTATATATAGATAAAGACACTGAATACTCCCTCAGATAAAGACACTGAATATTCCCTCAGATAAAGACACTGAATACTCCCTCAAAATTGTATTCACATAATATCACTATATATAGATAAAGACACTGAACAGTCCAGATAAAGACACTGAATACTCCCTCAAAATTGTATTCACATAATATCATTATATAATTGGAAATACACTGAACACTCCCTCAAAATTGTATTCACATAACATCACTATATATAGATAAAGACACTGAATACTCCCTCAAAATTGTATTCACATAATATCACTATATATAGATAAAGACACTGAACACTCCCTCAAAATTGTATTCAAATAATATCATTATATAATTGTACAGACACTAAACACTCCCTCAAAATTGTATTCACATAATATCACTATATATAGATAAAGACACTGAACACTATATATAGATAAAGACACTGAATACTCCCTCAGATAAAGACACTGAATATTCCCTCAGATAAAGACACTGAATACTCCCTCAAAATTGTATTCACATAATATCACTATATATAGATAAAGACACTGAACACTATATATAGATAAAGACACTGAATACTCCCTCAGATAAAGACACTGAATATTCCCTCAGATAAAGACACTGAATACTCCCTCAAAATTGTATTCACATAATATCACTATATATAGATAAAGACACTGAACAGTCCAGATAAAGACACTGAATACTCCCTCAAAATTGTATTCACATAATATCATTATATAATTGGAAATACACTGAACACTCCCTCAAAATTGTATTCACATAACATCACTATATATAGATAAAGACACTGAATACTCCCTCAAAATTGTATTCACATAATATCACTATATATAGATAACAAGTATCAAAGAGCACTGAACAGTTTTAAAGCATATTCACATCACATCACAGATATGTAACAAGTTTCACCGAAAGAACATGGTCCAATCGTGCCTATATTTACCCCTAAATAGAGCTCAAAGATTGGATGGATAAGATTATTTTTAGCATCATTAATATGAAAGTACAATGACTAAAATGTCAGCGTTCAATGACCACCCTGTTACAATGCATGCATTTTCTGTGTATGATGTCATAGTTCTGTGTTTAAAAAAAAAATGCAAGAAAATGATCAATTTTAGCTTAAAGTTTGCTTTAGAAAAGGAAGAGGACAATCATTGAACAAAATGCATACTGATCTATGATATAAGTTGTAATACAATGCTTAAATTAAAAATATCATTTTCTTTGACGATTGCACTGCATATTTTCTAAAAATTGTGATTTCATAAATCAATTTGTAAATCAGATTTTGCTGATTTTATCTCTTTGACATTTAAACTTTCGAAACTTCATTACGACATTCTACCACCACCTTTGTATTTTTGACCAAAAATACCTACCCCCTTATGGCCTGTGAGAGCATAAGAAAATAGAACTGTTTCCAAGATAGGAACCCAGTCCTAACCCATCAATTAACGTGTTGATCATTCCAGTATGACCTTGCATTTTGACCTACTGACCCTAAAATCCATCAGGACTGTCTGAACTCAAGTGTATGGCTTCATTACATGTAAAAAAATCACAAATCTTAAGCCTGAACTCACATTTTTCTACAGACAAAAAGACGGACAAACTGAACATTATGAAAGCAGTATATATTCCTTGCTGGGAAATAGAACAAGAAATCCTAAATTTAAGTGGCCTCTACAATTAAAAAACTAAAGAATTTTTAAAATTAAATGTGTGTTTTTGTCTTGTGGTGTTTATACATTTACCATTCCAAAATCCAAAGTTTGTTCCTCCTTCAAACATGTACCTGTGAAAAGGAAAAAAAGTAACTTCATATCTATTCATAGAGTCTCTCATGGCTGTAGGTAATCTTTGGCCATAACATGACTGAACATAACTTGTCCTACTCTCCTCACAAGTTTCAAGTCTTACGTCCATCATCTGACTTCTAGATAAAACTGCCATTTGAAACTCATACTTAGTATGGCTGCCAAACCAATGCATGGAATACATGTAAATATTAACCAAGATAATTTCTAAGAAATAAATTTTCCAACACTTGTTTTCGATCAAAATCAGTGATATGTTACATTGTCTTTGTTGTGTCAGAATCACATAACAAAGAGACTTACATACAAATTTGGCCTTGATGAATATGACCTTGACATTAGCAGTTGCATAGCATTGACTTAGACCTTTCTGTTTACAAAGTATGAGGCTCTATCTAAAGAGAGGATAATCACATGGGCTCACATGTCTGCAGCTTTAAAAGGCTAAGGAAACCTCAAAATCACCAAAATAATATTCCTAAATTTTAGTCCTCCTTTATACAAAATCATACAGGAAATATCAATCAAAATCGCAAAATTTATTGATCTACCATTAGCTCATAGATTTGCAATAATCTTATACCCCCCCCCCCCCCCCTCCACAATGATATATAGTTCTTAAACCCCTGCCCCCACTCACATGTTGACGTTGGCGCCGTAGTCCAGCAACTTGTCCAGGGCCCTGGAGAAGACGTCCAGATTGAGAGTCGAGTGTGGGTACCCCCAGTGGTCAAGCCAGCCAGGATAAAACTCGGAGTTTACCTAAAAACAAATTTTACCATCATGAAGTTTAGTGTAAAGACAGGACTAAACATTTCTAACAAAATCCAAAACAATCCAAATTGTATGGATAAAACTAAAAGGTTTGCAGCCCAACAAAACCAGAAACGGATATGATGTATTTTGGCTCTTCATCTATGAAAAATCTATATATATATGAATTTCCTGTGTATCACTATCTTGTGAGTTTGTAGGAATGCTCTACTTACCAAAGGTCCAAAGGGCTCATAGTCTCTCTGTGGCTGGAAAGACTTTTGAGGATTGACTGTGAAACAAAAACAAACACATTGTCACCATAGTTACAGTGCAGTATAACATGCTTATAACGAACGTGTATATAATGAATTCATGCTTTATATTACAGTGATATTTATTCCCCTATCAGACAAAAAGAGGCAACATTTTATTGGATATAAAGAAGTTGGGTTATAATGAACTTCTTGACCAGCACTGGGGTGTTACTACATGTATAACCTTGTTTTACTGTACAGCCAAGAGGCATCTTATATTCATGAAATAATTCAGCCATAATACATATCTATAACAAACTTGATAAAGAAACATTAAAGTTGATATGGATCTAAATAAATTCTATAAAGACGGTTATAACTAATAAATAAAACAACAGATCATAGAAATTGCTGTAAGCTTCAAAATTATTTTCCCTTTCAAATTTTACTCTCAATAAGTTTAGATTTTTTGTTCTTATTGCCAGTATACGAAAATCTACATGCTTACACATTCTACATTGTTGAAGTATGCGAACACATCGATTCAGAAGAATGTTTTTATTTAAATACTGTATACTGAGAAATTCCCCCATTTTATTTTTGATCATTTCATCCTTATGCTGAGTAGGCAATTACAAACTGGCAAAATTTGATGGTGGGGGAAATGGTTTTGGTTAAAATCAAAATGGGACGTCATCATTTTCAATGCATCTGGCAAGACAAATATCCAGTTTACAGTATTTTACTATAACAGTGGCAGTATCACAATTTCTATCTTGAAAAAGAAAGAAAATATTCAGCTAATCAAAACTCGCAGCACCATGGATCAGTAGAGTTACTGTTGGAAAACACAAACTGTAGCAAACATTTACAATGCAGGCTGTCTAAAGCTTACGCATACCAGTGGTCCCAAAATCAACAGTGGCATATGCCCCTTCAACTGCCCCACATTTCAAGAACCCGTCAGCACCACCATCAGTGGTGTATAGCACCGCTCGAGGCCCCAGGTGTGCCCGAGCCTTGTCTCTCAGGTGTGCCATGTATTGATGGTCACAAGCAAAGTAGCTGCCATACTCATTCTCAATCTGTAAGTACACAAAGGTCATTCTTAACCTGTAAGTACACAAAGGTCATTCTCAATCTGTAAGTACACAAAGGTCATTCTTAATCTGTAAGTACACAAAGGTCATTCTTAATCTGTAAGTACACAAAGGTCATTCTTAATCTGTAAGTACAAAAAGGTCATTCTCAATCTGTAAGTACAAAGGTCATTCTTAATCTGTAAGTACACAAAGGTTATTCTCAATCATATGTAAGTATACCAAGGTCATTCTCAATCTGTAAGTCCACAAAGGTCATCCTAAACCTGTTAGTATACCAAGGTCATTATCAATCTGTTAGTAGAGCAAGATATTTTTAATCTGTAAGTACATCAAGGTCATTCCTAATCTGTAAGCACACCAAGGTCACCATTCTTCCACTTAGTTCTAGGCCAACAAATTTAAAGTGTGACTTCCTAATTTACAAGGTTAACTAAGATTAATTTTAAACCAACACATCCCATAAAACATCCCATGAAATTCACTATTGATGGGAAAGGTGCTAGACGATAAACATAGCTACATAGGAAGTATATAAGCATATCAGTCAGTATAACAGCAAAACAATTACACAGGAAAACAGTGAGAAAATGACGTTTTGTGTCAATCAATATTAAGGCTAAATGATTGCACTTGTACACAGTAACGTCTCGTATTGGTCATTATAACGGCAAACTATTACAGTTGTACAGTCAGAAAATGACGTTTTCATTGGTCATTATAACGGCAAAATATTACACTTGTACAGTCAGAAAATGACGTTTTCATTGGTCATTATATCGGCAGAATATTACACTTGTACACAGTCAGAAAATGACATTTTCATTGATCATTATATTGGCAAAATATTACACTTGTACACAGTCAGAAAATGATGTTTTCATTGGTCATTATATTGGCAAAATATTGCACTTGTACACAGTAATAAAGTTGTTTTTCCACAAACCTCAGTTACCAATGAAAACTTACAGACCACGACCTTCACAACACAGTCATGTCAGTATATAAACATTCAACAACTCTTGTTTACAGAGATTTGTTCCGCTACATAGCATGGTTTGGGGTCACACTTGTTCTGTTACATAGAATGGTTTGGGATCACACTTGTTCCCAGGACTATGGTACATGACAATGGGCACAAGGAAAGATGTTCAGTGCTTTCTACATTCCTTAAACTTTGCTTGCACGGGGGTGGGGTCTAGCAACACCTGAGAGGCCTACAACTTTATCTAATTTGATGTTTTATCGTTTGTATGTCACATCGTAAACTCTACTGACCATGAATGCTGAGGTTTTATCTACAGATGTTTGCAGATGTCAGCAACACACCGTAGTGCAGATATTGCTATTTACAGAGTGAGAGAAGAATCGTTCATTATAAGCACATTTTCAATGTGCATAGACAGCTCAACAGTGCTACATCAAAACTGGCTAAAAAATTATCAGACTCTTTAGAAAACAAAGCATCACAAAAAATCCTCACAGAAAATTGTGACACGAAAATCTGTTGTAGCATAGGCCCCAGGAGTAGGACCGCATTCAAAGTTGGATTGCAAGTCACCATCAGTGGTGTAAATGACTGCCCTGGGCCCCAGGATCTGCCTGGCCTTGAGAAATAGGTGGGCCATGTAGTCATGGTCACAAGCATAGTAACTACCATACTCGTTCTCAATCTACAATGTTACCATGGTATCCAAAATAATGAATGCGTAACAGAGTTTCTCAATGGCAAAAGTAAAAGGGCAAATAATGATCGTGTAGGAGATATTGAACAGAAGGGACTCATATTTCAATGTCAATTTAACTTGATATGCTTTGATTTTGATTACCTCTGAAGGAAATACAAGCATACCAAAACAATGTTTATTCAACAATATCTCAAACAATTTGTAAGGCATGGGGTGTAATTTAGGGTTGATCAGGTTAGCAGAAACACAGCAATTTTAGGCTTCATTATTTCATTAGGAAAAACTGAAAACACACCTATACAAAACTCCATGATTTATGACAATGCCACTTCAAGGAGCACACAATGTTCAAGAAATGCTATAAAACAACTTTATTCACAAACTGACTAGGAACCTGTCTATCAACAACTTATGAAAAATATGGGCTGCGATCACGATCCTAGCGGCTAGCCTTGGGGCTAGATATGGTGGCTGATTTGTGTCATTTTACAATTTGTCGTCTTTTCGATATTTTGAGGTGAAAAGTAGCTAATATTATCAATTAGTCATCTTTTTGTTATTTCTGGACGAAAAGTCACTAAATATTATTTTGTTGTTTTTTCTCCTCGAAATAACAAAACGGCAATAAAATGTAAAATGGCACATATGAGCCACCACACCAAGCTCCTAGACTATCTGCTACCATCTTGAACGTAGCCCTGTTTGCATTGAGTTCCCAAGAGAAGCACACACCTAATACATAGACAACACTTTTTACATATCTGGGTACAGACAACAAATATTTGCAAGAAAGGGGCAATTGTAAACCTTCAGACTATTTCTTTGATGCAATCAAAAGTTGGTTTAGAGAATTCTGAATCTATATAGTCACCTGAACCATCAGCACCGGCCCCCCGTTCTCATACAGAAGTGGTGTGAGCATAGGAAGCAACTTATCCATCCAGATGTCCACGTATTTTATGTACGCTGAAAAAGAACAAATTCAAGTGACTGTCAAACTTCAAGATTTTCTGGGAATTATGAAAACTCAGTAATGATTCTTAAGGTGGATAATTACACAAAAATTATATTTAATGGCTCGTTAAAACACCTCGTATGAAGTATGATTTCACCATTGAAAGAGGGATACAAGCTCTCAATTATTTTAAGAAAAGTATGCTGGCATGAAGTGTTGCAGTTCATACCTTAATGTATTTTCAAAAATGAAATCTATTTCTTATATTTACATTCTACTTTCATTTCTGTCAGAATTCCCAATCATTAGAATAGACATACATGTACATTGCAATATATTAGTACACACATCGTTTACAACTGCAACACATTCTGACCAAGTATGTAAATATAAGGAAATAAACATATTTCAATGAAATGATAAATCAGTTTGATTGTGTAAATATAAGGAAATAAACATGAAATAATAAATCAATTTTGATTGTGTAAATGAAAGAGAGGACTCCATGGTCTTACTAGGGTCCATTGTTCTCAACACCATCTTTGGATTTTCTTTTAGCAACCAGGCTGGAAAACCCCCCTGCAAGAAACAAGTATACATACAAATGTTTGAAACTGATCCCCGGGCTAGAAATATTAGTTTTGAATTCTAATTTTACACTCATCATTTTCAGCAACATTAAGACCTCTGTATTTGGATTCATTACACAAAAATGTTTTTTAAAACACATTTATTCATATTGTAGACATTTATTCATATTGTAGACATTTATTCATATGGTAACAGCAGAAATTTCTTTCTGTGTCTTAATTTGCACTATACAAAAATATCTTACAAAATCCCATTCCCCACAAATGTACGGCCCAGCACGGATCAGGACCAGCAATCCAACCTCCTGTGCCAATTTGATAAACTGCACAAAATCCCGTTGTCCTTCAAAATCATACTGGCCCTTCTCAGGTTCATGGTAGTTCCAAGGAATGTAGCTGTCAATATATAAAACATACAACAGATAAAAAGGATCCAGATTACCTAGAAACTAAATCCAAGCATCCAGATTACCTAGAAACTAAATCCAAGCATCCAGAGTACCTAGAAACTAAATCCAAGCATCCAGAGTACCCAGAAACTAAATCCAAGCATCCAGAGTACCTAGAAACTAAATCCAAGCATCCAGAGTACCCAGAAACTAAATCCAAACATCCAGAATACACAGAAACTAAATCCAAGCATCCAGAATACCCAGAAACTACATCCAGATTACCCAGAAACTAAATCCAAGCATCCAGAGTACCCAGAAACTAAATCTAAGCATCCAGAGTAACCAGAAACTAAATCCAAGCATCCAGAATATACCCAGAAACTAAATCCAAACATCCAGAATACACAGAAACTAAATCCAAGCATCCAGAGTACCCAGAAACTACATCCAGATTACCCAGAAAATCCAAGCATCCAGAGTACCCAGAAACTAAATCCAAGCATCCAGAGTAACCAGAAACTAAATCCAAGCATCCAGAATATACACAGAAACTAAATCCAAGCATCCAGAGTAACCAGAAACTAAATCCAAGCATCCAGAATATACACAGAAACTAAATCCAAACATCCAGAATACCCAGAAACTAAATCCAAGTACCCAGAATATACAAAGAAACTAAATCCAAAGTCCAAATATCCAGAGTACCCAGAAACTAAATCCAAACATCCAGAGTACCCCAAAACTAAATCCATAATCCAGAGAACACAGAAACTAATCCAAGCATCCACAATACACAGAAACTAAATCCAAACATCCAGAGTACCCCAAAACTAAATCCATAATCCAGAGAACACAGAAATTAATCCAAGCATCCACAATACACAGAAACTAAATCCAAGCATCCGGCATACTATGAATGACAGGGGTCGACACTAACATTAGTCTGTTAGTCTCAGACTAATAAATTTTAATTCGGACTAATAAAATCTGTGCCTAGTCAGTCCAATCGGACTAATAAAAATTTCTGCTGAACAACTTGTATAAATTATCGATGTACGATTGTCAACAATTCACTGGAAAACCCAAATGTATTTTTAGTTATCTAGCATGGCCGGTAGTCACATAATTCCTATTCAAGTCAACGCTTACTTGGAGTAATTGGTTTTAGAAAAGCAAAACGTTTCAGTGATCATGATTAGTTTGACACACGCCGCAATGGAGAAACAGAAGAGGCTGTCAGACTTTTTCAAAGCAGATACCAAAAGGTAGACACAAGTATTGAGAAGAAAGAATGTGATCAGGATGAAAACAATAACTACAGTTCTGAGGAGGAAGTTTTAACACCATTTTATACTTCAGCCAAAAAAGTGGTTGACTAAATGCTACGAGTGTCACTGTGGGATTTATCAAAAACAATTTTGATGATCTGAAATATAAAATTCTAGTCTGATTATTTAAAACATCTGAAGATAAGTCTAATCTCTCAGTTTGAATTATTGTTCCTTTAATTAGTTAAAAAATGTTAAACCTTATGAATTGAGTTTGTAGTGTTTATCAAAAGCTTCATCTATAATAATATGTGTTCTGCATTTAAAAGAAAAGTATTACTATTATAAGTACACTGTACATTGTATTAATAATAAATTATAAATTGTTTTTGTTTTTAAATTACACATTTATTTCCCTATTTATGACGGACTAATAAAATTTCCTGCGGACTAGTAAAAGTAATCAGGCACTAGTCTGGCTGGACCAATGCCTAAAAAAGTTAGTGCCGAACCCTGAATGATAACTTAAATCCAAACATCACAAATTATTGCAAGAACGTTGAATTAAATATCTAAAATGATGAACTATTTCCAAGTATCCAGATTACCCAGAAACTTAATCCATTAATATAAGCATCCAGATTACCCAGAAACTTAATCCATTAATAAGCATCCAGAGTACCCAAAAACTAAATCCATTAATAAGCATCCAGATTACCCAGAAACTTAATCCAAGCACCCATAGTAACTTGTCCAGAAAAATCTAAATAATGAACTCCAAGCATCAAGAATACACAAAATAAACTAAATTCAAGCATTCAGAATGTCTAGAAAAAACTAATTCCTGATTATGAACAGGCATTATTTTCTTTTTGTATTTCCTTATACTCTAAAAAAAAATAAAAAAAAATATATATATATATATATATATATATATATATATATATATATATATATATATATACAGAATCAAAGATTCAATGATGAAAACAAATTATCACTAAGACTCTTGAATCGATAATCTCTTTGCATGAGTGAGAGTCTGGTATGATTCCTAGTCTATTTCTGTAATTTCAAGTCGAGGCTTAGTGAAAATTCACAAAGTGAATCATTAACTTGCAATATTTCTACTAGAAACAACATATATTCAACAGTCAATCCAAATGAAATCTACACTGGTAACGAAAAAATCCCATGACAAAAAGTTCATCTTTTGAATGGTGTAGATTTATTTCAGTGGGTCAGGTGAAAGCAAACAAATCAAATGTCTAATTATGGCCAAAGGTATTGTGATCATTTGACCCTTACAACTGAATGGTGTCCAGCCCTGCTGCATACATCTTTTCTAATCTATCCCGCCAGTATTCCTTTGGGACTCTCATGTAATGGATGCTCCCCGACACATAACGGAAACGCTTGCCATCTTTAACAAATGTGTTTCCTAAGTAGTCAATCTCAAAGGTTTTGTTTTGAGCCTGTAATGATAGGATGGTATGATTTATTCCAAATTTGGGTCCGGCATAACATTAAATATAACATAAATGACAAAATACAATACAGGACCAAGTTCTAGTACACAAATATAATGTTCCTATAAACAGTGGACAAACATGTATACTCATCAGGAATATAGTCAGTGGCGTGTATTATGTGCCATGGTGGTGCACTTAGTTTTCATTAAAGCTGCAAGGGGTACCTGAAATAACCAATAACGTGGGTCATGTTGTTTGGGTCGGGTTCGGTTCCATTTTTCTCTATTTCAGTTCGGTTCCGGTTTTTATGATAGAATCATTATTTGAAATCAGTTTAAACAAAATGGCGTCAAAATCCTCAAATGTGGCTGTATTTTGATCAATTGTTAAATGATGGCATTGTGGACAAAACAATGACAGTATGTAAGATATGTCAGATACATTCAAAATACGCCATAGGATCAACATCGCCAATGACAAAACATTGAAAGTATGGGAAGGAAACAAGTAGAAGTGACAGTGCTGTTACTACTACCATGGATGTCGAGTCTAAACCACAGTCCACGTTCCCAAGTAATTATTGTAACAAAATACAATAAAGGTTATTGATTTTAACTGTATATTGGATTTTTAAAATAGCTATATACACATGAACCAAAAATCCTGAACCCAAATGTAAAAATTTTGAACCGACCCAACCCGAAAATATTAGGAACCCTAAGTTTTCATTCATAGGAAAAGTCAACAAGATGGAGTTACTGTAAGGCATGTGAAAATTGGCAGGGGCTGGTAAAAAATTGTAGGTCTACATGCCTGAGTCTGAAACTGAAGGGAAAAAAATGTTCTGAAGACTGAATCTGATGTAGAAGATAACAAGAGACGTTGCACTACACCTATATGATAATTAATTCATGTGAAACACCCACTTCTACCCAAAGCAGTATACAGGTAACTCTCGAATTATCGCCACTCAATTCATCGCCATTTTCGTTATAACGCCGCATTTTTCTAGGAACATTTTTCCTGTTACTTAAAACTCTCCTTAAAACGCCAAATTCGCTATCGCCATTTGCCACAGTGTTTTCATTACAAAAGTTTATTTCAACGCGTTAATTATCTCGATAAACCGCCATGGGTGCACGTGGTCAGTGAAGCAGTAAATTGGTCATTATCAATCTCCGGCATACACCTGGACAGAAGGATCCCGGTTATTGTTGTATTGAATAAACAAGAAAAATACTCAAGATGAACTGTAGTCAAGTTGTTTATACATCAAAGAAACACATTTCAATTTAGCTATGGCTTCGCCACGAAAGAGGGTCCTGTTAAATTTCGATGAGAAAAAGCAAATCATTACGTACCAAGGACATCATCAAAAATGTACCCATCAGGATATTGCAAATCATGTTTCTGTTTTATGGGAAAAGGCTATATAAAAAGAAGGACAGTGGGCGACATCTTAGCAGCAAAGGATCGCTCACTTACATAAGTATTGTAAATAGAGGAAAGATAACTCTTACATATAAAAGAACGGTAACTCTATTTCTTCAAGATGGCAGTAATTCAATTCATCGCCAAATTCGTTATAATGCCATAATTTCATAAGAACAAAAGGTGGCGGTTTATCGAGAGTTGACTGTATATACAACTACATACACAGTCCATTTAACAAAATGAAGAATACATAAACACTTGACAAGAGAAGGCGCACAATGCTTTCGCGATTTCGCTGGGGAAGTTTCTAGTATACCGGTCCCCAATAGTACGCGACTGTACATGAGCATTATTCCCCTTGTCGTTTCTAAGCAGACTCTAAACACACCGCCATTTGTATTTTCGCCTCAGAAGCTGATCGAGACATATGACACTCGACAATGTTTCGTGAAATAAAATTGACTAGAAAGGCCAGCGGCAATTGAGCGTAATTAAGCGGGGACTTGGGGGCAGTAGCCCCCAATAAGTCAAGATGATCATGTGAGACTATTAATATATAGATTTTATAGAAATTAAGCAAGGATGTTGGGGGCAGCCCCAATTTCGGATGTATCCTTGGGCAGAATATTTTTTGTAAAATAGGAAGAATCAATATCCTTTCTCAATCCCAGAAGAAATTCAATTTGCTTTCATCAACACCAGTGACGATAATATTCAGGAGAATTATGCAAGATAACGCACAAGTCACAATATTCATAAACAACGGGTTCCATCGATTTTGGAAAATAAAATGTACGTCTTTTTGCATTTTGTTTTCATTTTGAATTTAAAAAACTGTGTTTAAAAACCAGGTTTGTTTTTTTTAATTTAAAATAATTTAAAAAACTGTGTTTAAAATCCAGTTTTCTATACTTCATTTTACACAAGGAATTTAATTTTGGGCTTAATTTTACGATTATAAATGCCTTCGTGTATATATATACTAAAACGCCTTCGACGGCACTTATTTTAGTGCCATATTTTGGGAACCGGTAATCTAGAAGTGTTCCTTTCGCTTTAATAGTTTACTTAGCGATATGATTGCGTTTGGGGTGAATTATCATTTATGCCCTGCATACTTTTGCGTAAATATTTAAAATGCTAGTTTAATCAAATAAGCAATTAATTGCAACATATTTACCTGTGTTAACTGAGAAATATACAATATATATAGAAAATATACAGTCAGGAAAATCCACTTCCACTTAACAGCAGCCATTTCCAGATCATGTGATGACGCCCATCATGTGACTAGGGTACTGGACAAGTTGTACCATAACAAAGTTGATCTGTAACCTAGTCGGCCAATCGCGGAGTCTTTACATGTTTTATGTTCTGTTATTATTCTTTCAATCATAAAAAAATATATATATATCATTAATTCTTCTGGTCCAAGAAGAAGGTTGTTTTAAAATTTCTTTGAATTTCTGCAAGACATGCTGGATATAGAAATTCAAAGTGTGACATTTGCATGCAGTGTATGGTAATGTAGAGATATTGGTTAATCCGGATTATTTTGAACAAATCAAAAGTTGTCACAGCTTACTAGTCCCTCTCCTACTAATATACTAAAGTGTCGTGCAAATTAGTTTGTATATGGAATTTGAATTAATAAATAGTAGGCCTACAGTGTGATAATACATATATTAAGTAGGGCCATATAAGTTGGAAAATTAAAATTTTCCCATTTCTATTGTGTAAGTTTTCATTTATATTGCATATTTCCCATGTGTATTGTATAATTTCCATGTTTTGTGTTGTAATTGTGGATTAAAATATGAGTGAATTCAAGAGATGAAACATCACATCATTTACAAAATGTGAAAAATTCAAAAGATGAAACAATAATATGATTTGCAAGAAATGGTAATCAAAATGATTTGCAGAATTTGATTAATTCAGTTGTTATGCCGTTTTATTCAAACTGATTTTGACTACGGATTACTTCGTTTACCTGAGAGAAAAAACAACAATCCTGATATAGGGCCCACAGAGGGTGTGACCGGTCGACTGGGGATGTTTACTCTTCCTAGACACCTGATCCCACCTCTGATATATTCAGGGGTTCATGCTTACATAAGAGGAATTCACATATTGGTGTGTTTTTACTTCTAACGTCATCGCTTAAATACTGATAGCAATATATCGGCCGTGTCGGTGATACACAGTGGAATTAGGGCTGTTTATCGTAGCCAAGCTATTATATATTTATAATTGAATTAGCGCGCTCGCTTAATTTACAACCGAGTCCGGGCACAGGCACTAGAAGTATGGATATTACTACCCCCTTCTTTTTAAAATATTTTTTTGGTGGCAATTTCTCTGAAATGTGTGAATTCCCGGTTTATCTCATCCCTCTTTCGATTCATGTAATCGTTTCACGCTTTTTGTAAGCTATAGAGATTTGCCATCCACCGGTATATAATAAAATACACGGTAGAAGGGTGTTGTATATAGTTTTGATATACACAGAACATGTCTCAGGGGTGTCTGCAGAGTTTCTGTGGTCATAGTGATTGAATAATGGATGTATTCCTAATGGTAGCTGACACACAGTCTACACCCACCTCCTCTTTCTCTCTCTTACTCTCAGTCATTGACTCAATGAACAATTTCTTTTATAAATATAGTGGTATCATGAATTGATAATATAAATTATCTCAATAAGTTGTAAAATGTGGAAATTAATGTGCGAATTATTGGTTGATTTCTGATTGTGTAATTTATAATACATGTATATAGAGGGGGGGGGGGATACAATTATATATATTAAAATTGCATTGTTCAGGGGTCTTTTTTTGAAATTTTGAATTATGAGAAAATGGCAGTTGTCAATGCTATCAAAGCTTCCTCAAGATCTAAAGAATGCCTGCAATTATAGGCTGCTATTGTTATCAAAACATCTCTCTGTGGTCTCTCCAGACCACAGTCTCTGCAGATGTCACTCCACCTGAAATCTACTGTTAAAAGTTTGACACACATTTGACCACATGATTTGTGGCAGTTTCCAAAAGGCTGGTGACGTCTCCGCATGAATGTCGAATAAATAAAACAACATGCATATACATAACAGAAATTTTCAATGATAAATTAATGATATCCGCGCATTCAACCCTGGTCACATGACCTTCGTATCCTTGACAATGGACAGTCTATAGGGAACTTGTACTGCCTCACGTGTAAGTTAGTCATGTGGTCACACAAAGGAAAACGGGCTGTTCGTTATCGGTCGACAGTTTTTCTTCATTCTCAAAATAGGTCGTTCTGTTTAAAATATTTGAAAGAATTAAAATGCAATTGGCTTAAACTTGAATTACCTTCCCTAAATTTTTGCTTCCCGGTTTGCTCCTATACTGTAAATTTTGAAAACGAACAGTAATCAATCTCATAAATTCTATAAGCAATACAAAATAGAGAGTTGGGCAAACACGGACCCCTGGACACACCAGAGGTGGGATCAGGTGCCTAGGAGGAGTAAGTATCCCCTGTCGACCGATCACACCCGCCGTGGGCCTATATCTTGATCAGGTAAAAGGAGTTATCCGTAGTCAAAATCAGTGTGCCAAGAACGATCTAACAATCGGTATGAAACACGTCAGACATTCTTTGACCCAATGATAGGTTGTATTGGCAAAATGCTGACTTTAAACGAGACTGTTGAAACCCTTGCACCATCAATTTATTTGTCAGTAGCTTGCCTCGATTTAAAAACTGACCATACACAGAACAAGCTCTTGGGTATTGGATCAGTTGAGATATATAAACACCATATGCAGGTGATAATGGAATATTGTTACATAAATATGGAAAGTTGACGACTGAGAAGCTAACTCATCCCGTTTGTCATAAAGGCGAGTTGTTAGATTGTCGTTAATATCTACTTTCAATAAAATATCTAAGTATGAAGCAGAAGTGGACGACTCTGTGGTGTCTTGTATTTCCAGTTCACTGCATGGGATATATCGAATCGACATATGCATGATAATGATTATTGTTAATATCGTCGTCGATATATCTAAATGTCGAATTGAAGGCCACAGCAAGAGTTGTTTTCTTCTCACGTAGAAGTTTTTGAATAAATCTGCTTCATAGGAATATAAAAACAGGTCAGCTAACAAAGGAGCATAATTCGTGCTCATGGGAATTCAAACAGACTGTTGGAAGACCTGATCACCAAAGACTACGAAAATATTGTCAATGGGGAACGCCAGCATATTTTTTATTTCAACTTCAGAGTACTTGTGCGTGGAATCAGAGTGGTGTTTAACATAGTATTTTTTTTTTTGGATGACTGATCATTAGATATGAGTATTTCCGTTTTCCATTTTTGGTGAAGAAGCAACTGTCTATGATGTCAAAAAGTCAAGTCTTTAATTTATCGTGAGGAATGGTCGTGTAAATTGCTGAACAGTCGGACGTTTTGATGTTGTTGATTTGAGAAAAGTTTTGCGATTTCAAATTTACTAAAAGTTCTTTATAAGTTTTTAGAATCCACTTTTGATTCACACCACTTGACATCATTTAAAAGTTGATAATATCATTCATCTTTTTTATGATATCAAAGAGGAATAAGATAATTTGGGGTGAAAATGTTTGTTGTTGATCTTTGAAGATTATTTCAAGAGTTTTTCTATGGGTCTTGGATTGAACTAACTCGAGTCTTCACTAATCATGTATACAATGCATATGATTGATTATAATTTCACTCACGGAGACGTCACGCCCGTTTTGGGTTCAAACTTCGTGATACCATATATATCAATACATATACATTTATGGTATCAGAGAGTTCGGGCCTTAAACGGGCTTAGCCCCCGTGACGTCATCATTGCCGGCGAAGGGCCGCAGAATTTAGGCCCTTCATCGGCGCTTATGACCTTTGAGCAGGGAGGGACCTACCATGACACAGGACCCCGGTTTTTGCGGTCGCGTCCGAAGGACCACCCATTTGGTGGCCTTTAATGACAAGCAAGGGGTACTAAGGACCTATACTAACCCGGGTCCACAAGGGAATAGAATGTATATGAAAACTTATCATATACAATGTACATGAACACTTTTATAGGGGTTGGATGATCTAGTACAATAGGTCTTGAGAAGTTTAACACATTAGAAGTGAACGAAAGTCGCCAGACAACAAACTTAGATCAAGAGCTTCATCTGACTGCAAATTTAAATTTTTTTTTCACACATTCACACGGACAGACATTCATACTAAACAAAGGCTAGAAGTAAAGAAAGTAGAAAAAATTGACAATGTACTCTGGCTGAGTTCATAAATATCATACTATAATAATTAACAATCAGATATATATGATGTAATACCAAGGTTGTTATTGAAAAAAATACTACTTTAAACACACTATTGATTTTACCTCACCTCTTACGAAGAAAAAGGAAAATTATAACAAATGTATATAATACTAAAAGGAAGCATTTTAGGATATTTTTGTTTTAACATAGTTTACATCATACTTGAGCTAATGTTTCAAATAATTTCCATTTCTTTTCAAACTGATCTGCACAATTATATTTACTTGCAATTTGTTTTTCCACTCTGTATACATTAGTCCAAGTGGCTTTAAATTTACTCAATGACGATCTCCTGTACATTTGGTTAAGTATATATATAATGTTTCAAATGGTAATTTACAAAGTTTACCATTTTAATTTTCAAACATCCAAGGATAAAAGTTTTATTATCAGTTATACTATTGAATGAAAAGGTTTCTGTAAACCATCATTGCACATTTCTTAAAAAAATACTGACTTTTTCACAATCATACATAATCAGGCCCGTACCCAGACTTTTTCAATGGGGGGTGCATACATTTACGGCGAGCGGTTTGGGGGCCGCTTAAGGGTCCAGGGCGAAGCCCGGTGGGGGGTCCTGGGGGGGCGAAGCCCCCCAGAAGCAGAAGCGAAATGGAGAAAAATAAGGGTAAAAATGCTCTATCCTGGATGCAATTTTTGCTTTTTATTTACTTATTTAATACTCATAAATATGAAAAGGGAAACATACTAAAATTGGTCATATGTAAGGAAATGCTGGTCAATAATGTGTTCTTGTCTAATGAAAGTTATTTATTAATTATATGAAGTTGGACTTTCAGTTTTGCTTTTATTTGCTTAATATCCCCTAGCAGGTACCAAGGATCACTTCTTCTTTAAATTCATTCACAGAGCCAAGATACAAAATATGAAGTAAAACATGTATACATGTTAACATTTTTATTCCCAGAATGTCTGCAAAACATACCACTGATCAAGACTCAATTCGTTTAAAAAAGAAACCGAAACCGGATACGATGTTAACCGTATTTCTTTACGCATAGGCAATATGTATTGAATTTATTTCGTGATATTCCTTACTGTGAAAGTAAAAGCTAGGGATTTTAGAAAATATTTGACTTTAATAGTGCTTGATGATTTACACAGCCGACTTTAATAGTGCTTAATGGTTTTCACAGGGGGGTTTTCTTTGCTAGAATTCAATATTTTGTAAATTTTTCTATTATTGGTTTTATTATCTAGTAAAGGTAAAATGTGTAAGGGAATAGTTGGTTCTTGTTCTTTAATCAGGTGATCAATATTAAAATCTTTCATCATTTTCTTTACTGCTTGTGTTACTCCAAAAAATTAGTTTTAATATCAAATATTGTTTTGAATTGAGCACATTTATATCCCCTTTCTCATCCAGTAACGAATTTATTAAGTAAATATTGTTTTTACTCCATTCCTTCAAAGACATTAGTTTTTAATCTACTTTAAAGTTTTTCATTGTACCAGAGAACAGTTTTACCAATTTTTCTGGTGTCAATTCATTTTCAAAATAATTCTCCATTTTTTTCCCAAAGAAGCCAAAATTTGTTTTTTGATTTTTCAATATTCTTTAATGCAAATGTTGGGCCATATCTAACGACTTGACTAATATTGGTATCTTCGCCTATGACAAATTGCCATTTTGCTGAAGTCGCAGCAATTTTTTAACCCAAGATATATTTTCGTACTTGCAATAAAATTTTCTATATTTATCATGTTTAAACCACCCTTTTCATATTCCTGGGCAACTATAGACTTTTTTCCTTTATGAACAGGGCTTTTCCACAGGAATTCAAAAAATAGACAGTTTAACTGGTCAATAGTATCTTTTGATGGACTGCAAATTTGACGATGATTGCATAATCCCTCACACTTAACTACTTCTGACTGTCCGCTAAGAAGTGCAGACGTAAGTGTCCGTTCAGGGGAACTAAGTGCAGACGTAAGTGTCCGCTCAGAAGAAGTGCAGACGTAACTGTCTGCTCAGAAGAAGTGCAGACGTAACTGTCTGCTCAGGAGAGCTCAGAAGTGCAGACGTAACTGTCTGCTCAGGAGAGCTCAGAAGTGCAGACGAAACTGTCTGCTCAGGAGAGCTCAGAGAAGTGTAGACGTAACTGTCTGCTCAGGAAAAGTGCAGATGTTGTCCGTTTTGGTTGCACTACAATATGAAAAGCTCTGTTCGTCCATTATAAAACACAGAACAAGAGCTAACTCATGACGAAGCCAAACTGTGCATTAGAGCCGACAGTGCCACAATTAACAGTAAACACATATACAAGTTTGTATCATTCTCACATCAATGTAAATTATCTGATGATTCTGATTAAATCCAGGCATTACTTATTAACACACACATCAAAGTCTGCTGGTCTTCAAAGACCACAAAAGACAAATCTATAAGTAAACTTCTCAACATTTTATTTTCATTTTCTTTCAGCACAACACATTTTTTTCTTGAGTAATAATCAACCCCCCTCCCCTTTATGTTTGTGACTCTCTATTTTCTTGCATAAGATACATATTTCTTAATACATGTATAAAATGAGATGAGAGTTAAACAGATTACTTTATACATGTATAAAATGACACAATGGTTGAACGATTCTCTCACACAATGAAATATCAGACACGTTACAACACTGTCCCCACTTCTCTAGTCTCGTCACTCCTGGCATGTACAGAGACAAATTTACAATTGTCATTCCAACACCAATCCACAAACACATAATGAGAATTAAATTTTTTTGGGAGGGAGGGGGTTAAACCAGTTGACGTTCATAACTTAAAAGACAATTAGATTAGAGGTCACTTTGAGAAATGAATGAAGACAATAGCATGTAGTCACACGTGACCGTCCATTGTATGTGACCCTGCAGTTTACACACGACCTTCTATTGTATGTGACCCTGCAGTTTACACACAACCTTCCATTGTATGTGACCCTGCAGTTTTTGGAGTACACCATTTTTCATTCTAATCACAATCATTCACAACAGTGATTTGTGAATTTTTTTAATTTACAAAGGTTTGCATAGTTTTATATATGTGCCTCCTACTCATTTCATGCAATACTACTTTGAACTTTTTCAGTAATATTCCCTCCATCCCAATCCATCATATCAGACAAACGTTCACTGCCCCACGAATACCCAAGTCTGTCAATGTATCCATTGTTTACATAGCTGCTCATCTAATAAAGGGGTTTTCTTTCTTTTCTTTTTTCCTTGTAGGGTACGAAGTTCAGCAACAGGTTGCAAATTGCCAAAATAAAATTTAGTAAACTTTCGCCCTTTTTACATACCCTGTTGTGGGTATTCATTCATTTACAGAATCTATTGACAAAACATGATCCCTTACATTCCTCAAATTTTACACCCACCAAATATAAACAGCACTCTGCTATGCATTAGTGGTTTTTACACCACAATACTTTGTATTACAAAACTACAATCATGTTTGATATAACACAAGAAATAGTTCACTTTCATTATGACTGTTGAAGTGTAGAACAACCAAAGTAATTATGTACAGAGTCGGGAGAAACGCACATGCACACACACAAACACATTCCGAAAACATACTGAGATCATATCTTATTTGATAAAAGTTGAACAATGGAATCAAAATTAGATATAACATTGAAATGCAATTCAAAATCAGTGTACTGAAAATTTTAAATTAAATCAAATTCAAATTTATCTAAAAGAGCACACATAGAATTTTATGTAGAATTTGAATATGAAAAGCATGTTTTTATCAAACTCAGCAGGTCATATCAGTCAATTGAGCCATTATATGAACCATCTACTTGTTCTACTATAGTAAATTATATCACAGCACTTGTCACATGTGAACATCACATCAGGCTCATCTCATCTAATCAAACAGTGGTTTACAAATGCATCATCCAATCAGAACTGTCTTAACAAGATCTGTTTGACAGTCTTGTTCCATTACAAAAATTAGCAATGAAAAAACTTTCACATCTTCACACATCCATCTCTCATCATGAAAATAGTGAAATGTCTATCTCCGTGAAACAAATTGAACAAAATTAATGAACCAGAACAAAATTAATGAACCAGAACAAAATTAAATAACAAATACATATCCCACAAAACTAAGAAATAAACATCATTGCCATTTATTTTTTTTTCAAAAAAGAAATTATCTTCTATACAACAAATTCAACATGAAACAAACATATTTCTCCTAAAACATCTTCTCTTATAGTAACAGAGGTAGACTGATTCAGGTAGAAAAACTTGAAACAAACCCTCAATGCCCAATGTATCTGCAGACACTTAACTACAGATTTACATACCAAATAATTGAGGAGAGGGACATATCTTTATTTCAATCTTCCATAAACTTCTGACATGTCAGACATTTTTGAAAAGCCAAATGGCGACTCGTGATTTAAAAAGAAAAAAAAATTGTCTGAAAAACTTTTTTTTTTTTTTTTTCATCTTTTCTCCTAAGTTGTCAATATCAATTCATGAATATAGCAATGTTTAAATGAGTATATATTTAATGATTTTTATACAAAGAGTTGCCATGACACCTGCTAATAAAATCACAGATAATTCTCTCCATCATTGTTAATCCTTCTGTCACAGAAGCCTTAGTAACGAAGGCCAAATTCAATTGGTTACAAATTGACTCTCCAGATCCACATAATTCCCCCTAAAATTAATATGCTACGCCTGATCACTTTCTCTGATGTTTAAACTTCAAAAGGGTATGTCACCGTGATGTTTCAATCTTCTTCAGGCATGGATCAAGCATTTCATTGAAGGTCCGATGGTCTCTAAATATAGGGCATGGATCCAGCTCTCGTCTGGTAACATTCCATAAATCCATTCCTTTTCTGAGGTTCTCGTTCTAATCAGGACTTAGCGCTGACATAATCACCTGCAAAATCATAACGTGTATTCATAAATATCTAATGGCAAATATTCAAATGAACATTTGAGTTGTCTCCCTTCTCAATTGATGGGTCACACAAACTGAGCAAAGCAGAATACAGAAATCGTTTGACGAAAATTTGAATATTCCTAAACACCAGAGACACCTGAAAAGGTGGACAAACAGTTGCATGCTTCAACATTTTTCTTGAAATGACATGATCGAAGCAAGACAAATGCTTTTTTGACTTCATGATTCGAGACATTGCAATAGCTTTCAGCCTGTTGTGGTGACATTAAACAATCGAAAGAAAATACCCCCTCCACACCTATAATCAATGTTTCTCAATATAAATTATGTCCTTGTTAGCAGACATGTTTTTTTTCTTCTTGCTTTGTTGTATATGTAGTCTGCAGGTTGCACAAAATTACATTAGATCCCTTAGTTTTTATACTCTACACTTCTACTGAATACGAAATGTGATGTCACAAGACATGCGATTATATATTTTTTTTGCAAAATATGTACCAAATAGAAACAAAATGTGGAGCCCAGAAAAATAACAGAAAACAGTATTGATTTTGATTCACCAAAATCATTTTCATTGTAAATACTCCAATGTCTGATCAAATTGTTGTACACACACACACACACGCACGCTTACCAAATGGCTTCAGCACGAGGAAATTCAGAATATCTGACAAGGACACCACTCCGTACATCTTCTGACCTTCATCCACCACAATCAACCGATGAACCTGAAGAGAATGTTGTAAGTATACATAGGGTCAAAACTTGAGCAATGAGAGTCCATTACCACCTTGTCTGCCATGTGTTAATGGCAAAATTGTAGCATCTCAATGATCATGAAAATTATCTTGAATCAAATCAATTAGATGCCCCATTGATAATCCATTAGACCCCTATTGATAATCCATTGGAACCCTATTAATAATCCATTGGAACCCTATTGATAATTCATTAGACCCCTATTGAAAACCCCTATTGATAATCCATTGGAACCCTATTGATAATTCACTGGAGTTTATGTGGTTTGTATTTATTATTATTATATTTACCTCTGCTTTGACAATCTTCTCGATCACCACTTCTAGAGTGTCATCTTTTGTACATGTAACGACTCCTTCAAACCAGCTCTCCTGGAATAGCAATAACAAAGGTAAGAAATTATGAAAAACATTGAAATTGATCACCATTAAATTTTTGTGCAAAACTACATGTGAAGGGCTAATAGGCCTTTATTCTCCGAGAAACAGCATGTTCGTGACCTCACAAAACGTCTATACTTGGTACATTGCACCAATATATACCCTTTATAACATCAGAAATTTAAAGCATTGAATTTGAATGCAGTATCAATTTACTGGATTCATGATTTTATGTAAATCGGTGCCTTAAAAAAAAAAGCATTTCCTATAAACTTCTTAAAGGGACTGATTCACGATTTTCCTCCAAATTTTATTTTTCATTTTAAATAATCGAAAATCTACAGTCTTAATAAGTTTAGAAGGTTTCACAAAAAAATTAAGTTATACAGTATGACAGAAGCTCATTATAGAGACTTTATTTTTTGTTTTGAAAACAAAGATTGAGGTGTGTTATTGTTTACGGGGTTTTCAAAATAAATGGATATTGGTCCAAGTTCATCATATATATCACATCAAGTATACTTTAGGTCAAATGTGTTATTTAAAAGTTAAAATTTGTGATTGTACAAAATGAAGAGGCTTTAAATTACACAAAATCAACGGTTCACTGGTTTGTTTGTTTACATAAAAAGACTTGAGTCTTTGTTTACATAACACAAAATCAAAGCTAAAATATTGCTCTTATCCTTGCATTGAGACGGTGTAAATTTTGGTTGTCAACATTAAATGAGCTATATTTTTAATTTTTGACATCAAAAATGAAAAACATTTCTTTCGAAAAACGTGAACCAGTCCCTTTTAAAAGATATAACCAGAGTATGACCAAATGTTTTTCAAAACATGATCCACATTCTGTTTTGAAGGTAATTGTCCAGAGGCAAAATCAAACAACATTTTCACATCATTGTTATCATTACTTTCCATGTTAAATCACTAAACAATGTCAAATAACACAAGCCGGTTTTTTTTTTTCAAGAGGGGTGGGGATAGGTGGAGGGTCGCAACCCAATACTTTTTCCACCTAAAACTCTCAGAACCCCAAATGACGTTTTTATGGTAATTTTTTCATTGTTTAGTAATGAGATCACACCTGTGTCTTGTGCTGCAGGGCCTGTTCCATAGTAATGTCAAGGTCATTGTACGTCTTCTCGGCGGCTAAGTTCTGAAAAACAAAAGAGGTGTGAATCACCACTTTACACACAGCAGGAACAGCATACCTTTACATAGCAAGTTCTGTTGTGTATTGTGCCATTTCTTACTGTGGCATCCATTTTCACAATTTAAAAAAAACAACCAAACAAACAAAAATCCTCGTGGAAAGTGAAAAATGTGACAAACTAAAGACTGCACATTCTGTGATGCACTGAGTGGACGTAATATTCCTTTTCTGCAGAGGAAAGGATACTTTTAATATCTGTATATACTTTATGATTGCACGGAGAAGAACCCGGTCTCATTCATGAAGTAAATTCCAAAGCACACAAAAGAACATTGAATATCCTCTACATAGCTTCAAAACTGTTCTTCTGAGGCATTGACTTCAGATTTTACATGCATCTATAAATATACATGCTAATCATAAGACCATGGGTATCATAAGTAGAGCTTCACACAAAGAACAAGGAAACATTAGGCTACCTTAACAATGTCCGTTTCCTCAGATCTCAAGTTTAAATTTTTTATCCTCCATTAAAAACTAACACAAAATTTGAATACCCTTGCACATCTGTTGAATTGCCGACTTTTGTGGAAGTCAAATATTCATTTTTTGAACATGCCCACAAATTAATATTCTCCAGCAAATACCATGGAAGACAACTCTCCGACAACCCCTAAATTTTTCTCATTGATCTATCAGAAATCAACTAAATTAACAAAAAGATTCTCCATTGCTGTAAATTACATTTTGTTTTCTCATAAATTCACAAGCTGACTTCATTAATAAACCTGATGAGAAAAGATCGCAAAAAATAAAGTCAAGTAAAAACGAACTGGACTACTAGTCAAGTAAAAACGAACTGGACTACTTACAATGACATCAAACTTGGCGTAAATATTAATGACCTTGCCCTCGTCATCACAGATTGGCAAGGCAGAGATATGATGCTCCACAAACAAGTTTAGGGCTTTGATGATAGGAGTCTTGGGAGTTGCCTACAAAAACATGAAAACTGCTAAAAAAGAACCATTTTAGAAAAATGAAAGTGATACTAAATATTCCTCGATGAAAGTTCAGCATTTCCCTTAGCTAAATTCAATAGCTTTACAACACACATTGATGATAAAGTTCTGAGGTTTTTAAATCCATGGCATAGTCAGAAGTTTTCATTATTTTCAAGCTATAAAAATCAAACCTAGTTTTAGTTGCATAGTCAATCAAGATCCACCCTCCTAACATAATCCTAACTTTTGATTATCAATGACAGGCCTTACCTTTACCAAGTTCTTGAAAGTTCCAATGGATAATTCCTCCAGGGTTTGTCTCATAAAGCTTGGCTTTGGTAACTCATTGATCTGGTAGGAAGACCGAATACAAATGTCATTTAATGAAATCACATCTTGTGTCGCATATAAAGCACCATATTGATTTACATGGATTAATTTCAAATTACTGAAATATTAGAAATAAGGACGGCATCCTCCCATGATTACTTACATAGATATATAGGAACCTGAGAATGCGTTTGTGTGTGAGGACATAAAGAGCGTTGCCAGTCGACCGGTCTACAACAGGAAGCCTGTGCACCTTACAGGAAATGAGCGTCTTAATGGCTTGGTACAGATTGGCGTCGGGCTCGATGCACACGAACGGCCGCTGTTTATCTTTGAGTTCCTCTCTCCAGGTCTGGATGCGGTGATTTTCCAACTCCTCCATTTTAATTAGCGGTGATTTGTAGTATTTATGTAGGATATTTATAAAGTCTGTAATGGTCAACATCCCCACATAATCTTGCTTGACACTATCCCATAATGGAGCCGCTCGCACACCATTGTACACTAATGCAAAGAAGGCTTTCTTCACCTACAAATAGTAAAAAAACAAAGATCTAGTAACATTAGAGTGCCAAGTCTTCAACTCAAAATACAAGAAACCTCATTTTCATAAAATGCAGCTGTTTGTGTAAATCATGCCAGATTTCAGTGATATCTCCCCTCCCTCCTAACAAATCCAAATTCTACGCTGCCCTAAACAATAAAATATCTAACCAATAAAGCTGCATTAATCTGTCGACTAAATGGGTTCCATAATGATTTTGTTTTGAGGAATTAATCGCAAATCTGAAAGAATTAGCCTGCCACAACCCAATGGAGAGTCTCCTAGCAACAGTTCATATACAAAGAAAATAAGGCATGGATGAAACATAGCACACAATACATGATGGTGATGCTAATTTACTAAATCTATACCACAACTAAACAGGACAATCTACCCCATTAAAATCTTTGTCGGATGGAATAGCAATTAAACAAGCTATCAATTCACAAACTAATTGGACAATGCAATTGAGAAAAATGGTCGAAAAACTGACATATCTATATTCAATATCTGCAGCGAGTGACATAAACAATTATAAGCTAGCTCTTAGATTCCATTTTTATCATCTAGCTGTGTCAATGTAAAGACTTGGCTCTGATCCAAGGACACAGCGAAAACAGCACAGCCATGTTCTATCATTTGAATATCTCATGAATAACTATCTTAAACTGAATGAAATTTGATTGGAATACATCAACTGCGAAAACAAATTTCATACATCATGCTATGAGGAAGAATAACTTAGAACAGCCTAGTAAAATAACTTTCAGAATGTATGTCAATATGTTCGATTTTGTAAAAAAAAAAAATGTTTTCACATCTTGTAATTCAGAAGCCCATACACACAGATAAAAAGTGAGATTCAATTGGTTCAAAATATCCCCTAATATTCTTTTGGACTGTTCAATTCACTACAAGTCTTAATGTATAACATATTGTTCACTATGAACAGGTAAAGAACGTTATTTATATCTGTATAACACAGCGAATTATGAATTTTGATAAGTACATTAACAGCACTTTTAACACCTGTACGATCATTCAGTTCTTAACCAACAGCCATTACTTAATTTCAGTGCAAAAGGCATTCTAATTAGCATCTTGACATTACTGACGACGCAGCATTTCAAATAGAGAAATCATTGTGAACAAAACATGTGTAATGCACTCCATATCACATCGCTGTCTGGGCAAAAGGGCTCATTTCCATGAATTAAAACTAAATTTGAATACTGTGGTTTAATTAACTTTTATATAACACTCCCATTCAAATCATAATCTACATAACTCATACACACCTTAACTGCAAGATGAGCTTTTTGTACATGTAGGTAATAAAAAAGACAGAAAGGTAATCTAAAAACCATTCCTCAAACAGGATTTGTGACCTTGACCTTCATTTCCCCTTAAACTGTCCATTAACTAGACTTAATGCTCTTGCATGGCTCATCCAAAGAGGAGCACAGTCAAAATACAGCACACCTGAATACCACATTTATACAAGATATCTGTTGATTATAAAGTCCATGTTTTAAAAATATGACCTACTACTGTTTTTCTTCATTTCAAATTCATAGCCTGAACAAATTTTTAAAAATAATTTCAACAAGTGACTTTACCCTGAGGACAACATCTGACCATAAGCAACATTTGTGCCAGGTATGAGTTTCTCATCTCAGCATTACATACTCCCCAACAAAGTAATGGACAGCAAGAGATGTGACGATTTCTATATATTCCCCAAACTTTGTTATATGAAATTTGACCATGTAAAGTTTCAATGATAAAAGCTCATCAAATGATTGAAATACTGTAAAGGAACAGGCGACCTCATACACTGTATCAGAAGAGCTATCCCCCAACACTGCTAGGAACGGGCGACCTCATACACTGTATCAGAAGAGCTATCCCCCAACACTGCTAGGAACGGGCGACCTCATACACTGTATCAGAAGAGCTATCCCCTAACACTGCTAGGAACGGGCGACCTCATACACTATCAGAAGAGCTATCCCCCAAACACTGCTAGGAACGGGCGACCTCATACACTGTATCAGAAGAGCTACCCCCTAACACTGCTAGACACTTGGCCTATAAATCGAATTCTAGGATACTGTAACTGTGCTCCTGGTGCTCCATGCTGTCTTTCTGTATAATCACTCCGACATTCATGGTCGGCAATCCTTGTATTTTTTATCTACTTTACATGACAGTGTAATGTTAATTTCATCCAATCCAGCTCTCCATCATTACAACTATGTACAGAGTAAACATACTGATCATAAATACCATTTTGCATTCATTATTCAAACAGAACTCTTTTGTTTTGAGATTCAATGTCGGAGCACTGAGTCCTCTTAAACTGTTGCCCACCAAGATCATGAAATGCCTGTATCTACACATCTTCATGCCTAAGCATACTTACATTTAACTGGGTGTCAAATATAACTAATTTGGCACTGGTTGGAATTAAGTCGTAACATTTATGCGCTCTCATAAATTTTGCAAATGCTTGGTCAATGTTCTCATCTACAAAAACAAAAATACACCACATAATGGTCAAAATATGTTAAGATTGCAAATTCCTTCATGAACAAGAAAACAAACAAAAATAAATTGATTTACATTGCCAAAATATAACAATAAATTAGAATGACAATACTTTGTAACATTCAATATTGCAAACGGTCCATGGGCTACATTGCTCACCTTGTCCCTGCTGTTATTCAGCTGTTGTGACTTTTCAAATATTATTCCCATGCAAATTTTGATTCCATATTGTGTCACAACACCACCATAATGCAAAGCAATCATGTGAGGTCTTGTCATAAGGAATCTATACACAAAATATGAAAGCCCTGCCTTCATACATTCAGAAGATAATGCCTAAGTTCACTTTTCTAAAGAGTAGGTCAAAATCCTAGGTCATGGTAAGGTCACAAGGTCAAAAACTTTGCTACCAAAAGAAAGGTCTTGTTACAAGGAATGCATACATGAAATATGTATTACTCAACATTCAAAAGTTATAAACAAGACTGAAGGTCACAAGGTCAAACATCAGGTCATCATATGCAATTTCTTGCAAAAGGAATATGAAAGCCTTACCTTATATAGTTCAGGAAATATTGCCTGGGTTAGGTTAGTTTTCTTAAAAGTATGTCAAACTAAAAGTTAGGTCACAAGGTCAAAAACTTCTGTACCAAAAGAAAGGTCTTGTCACAAAGAATGGAATGCACATATGAAATATGAAAGTCCTTAGGCCATTCAAAAGTTATGAGCAAGGTTAAAGTTTCCCACAGACAGACAGGACAAAAACAATATCCCCCACCCTTAATCATGAGGCATGAAAAAAAATTGAATCCACACAACTTAGGACTGTTTGCATTTTGAACAAACTTAAAATTTGCACTACCTGACATTGAAGTTTTATATGTGAAAATCTTTTTTTTGTGAAAATTCTTCTCAAGAATAACTGGACCATGATTGGTCATGTATATGTGCAAACATCTTCAGGTAGTGCAAATTTTAAGTTTGTTCAAAATGCAAACAGTTGTGTGGATTCAAGTTTTATTTAACTTTAATTATTTAAGGCCATATTAATTCTTCCCTGTATGTATATTATGGTTACCATTTTTGTCTCTTGTTGAACTTTTTAAAAAAAGAATAACCTCGACCGGTGCCAACAGTTTGTTCACACATCAGAATGTGTCAGCATAAATTGTGCATCAAGTCAACACCCATCAGAATCTACCACACAAAAGATCCCCCACACTGTGTCACCACTTTTAGCATTTTTTGGCCATCATTCTACTAGTAATAATCCGGTATCTATCTTCCTGCAGTAAATGCAGTGTGTGTTTCGCAGATTGCAATAATTTATCACACTACAGCTCTGTCTTAAGGAGAGGACACAATCAAATTTTATGGAGGCAAAATGAGAAATTGTTAGACATCACAAGACACATTACAGTGTATAAATGAAGACAAATCCTCGAATCCTTTTAGACTAAAACTTGTGATAAATTGAACCGATACACACGTCTATGAACCATGCTCTTTCAACTGAAGTAAACAAAAACTGATAAAAATTTATAGAGAATTTCTCCCGCACTGTTTGATGCTTTCCATTATATCACTTATTATACAAAAAACATTTCCTGAGGGCAAGGTCAAGTCTTATGGTGGCAAATTTTACTTTGACCTTGTCCATCACCTTGACCTGAATAAAACTCTTGACCCCTATTTCACCGCAAATGATGTCTTAACCTACCATGACCTTTATTCAGTTATTGATTAACAAATAGGTTAAAAAAGAATGTTCCTACTCCTAGCTCTACCAGGAATAACATCTGAATGGCTTAAGCAGTAATTAATTCTCACACTCACCTAAATCTTCTATCTCCATGTTCGACATCTCAGGAAGATCTCCCTCCAAATTGAACTGAAAGAAAAAAGAACTACACATCATGAGGATGTTCTGTGAAAAAATGGAAATGAAATTTGACACTGTGCAGCCTCCTGTAGAAGACAGGTGATCTTCCTCCAGTGTATTTAACAGACAACGGGTAAAAATAACACTGGTGTGTTACTTCTCAAAGCTTTCTAGATACAACAGAAATTCTACATGTAAACATTTGTAAATATTAACATTATCTGTCTTCTGCATTTTCTACATTTGTTCCTTGTTCTGTTATTATGTGACACAACACAGAAATGTCTGTAGTCACCACACAACACACAAATATCTGTAGTCACATGTCACCACACAACACAGAAATGTCTATAGTCACATGTCACCACACAACACACAAATGTCTGTAGTCACATGTCACCACACAACACAGAAATGTCTGTAGTCACCACACAACACAGAAATGTCTGTAGTCACCACACAACACAGAAATGTCTGTAGTCACCACACAACACAGAAATGTCTGTAGTCACATGTCACCACACAACACAGAAATGTCTGTAGTCACCACACAACACAGAAATGTCTGTAGTCACCACACAACATAGAAATGTCTGTAGTCACCACACAACACACAAATGTCTGTAGTCACCACACAACATAGAAATGTCTGTAGTCACCACACAACACACAAATGTCTGTAGTAACATGTCACCACACAACACAGAAATGTCTGTAGTCACCACACAACACAAATATCTGTAGTATCACGTCGTCACACAACACAGAAATGTCTGTAGCAACACGTCGCCATTTGATTTTTGTATTAGTGCAGGACTTACCCGTACAGGAGGGTCTGAGGATTTGTAGATGATGGCGTGTGTGTGATCATTGTTAAGAAAGGAGGGACCCTTCATGTTGGGCGGGGCTGATTTGGGTTCATTGGGATTGGATGTCTTCTTTGGAGATACTGAAAAATAAACAGCACAGCTCAACATACATGTATTCACCACAATAAAGCGTACAGTTCAACATACATGAATTCACCACATGAATGTATGACTTGTGATACTGTACATATGTACCAAATGAATACGACTTGATACTGTACATATTTACATGAATGCATGACTCATGGTATTGAACATATATACCACATGAATGCATGACTCACGATATTGAACATATATACCACATGAATTAATGCATGACTCGCGGTATTGAACATATAATCACATGAATCACAGTACAGATCTAAGTTTACTGTAGGACACTTGACAGTATGTGTTTAGGTACATGCTACATATATTTTAACAAGTACTTATTGAATTAGAAATACACATCACAAGTAATGAATTTATGAAAGTCTACAAGATATCAAGAGAAAGAGAGAAAACTTTCTCCATTAAATGTCAACACAAAGATCCTATCACAATCAGACCCATTACACATATGTTCAATATTCATAAATCAAACAATCTACCAATACAGCTCATTAATTTTATGACAAGATATAAATCTTCACACCACTGGGATCAATATATCATACAAGTGAATTATTTTAGGGTCGCTTTGACTTATATAGTTAAGTTTTTTAGTAGTTGGTACTGAGTCTCTTTTAGTACATTAATATGCCGTACATGCAACCCTTCACATCGGATCAAGTTAGTTACACAAATTCAGATTGATTTTCACCTTAGGCTATTAGTTTTTTTCCTTTATTTGACATTAGAAAATTTCCAAGTCATAAAAAGCTTCTTTAATTAAATATTGATTTTCTTGATAGCATTTGAAAAGTTTGAAACAACTAAGCAAATCATGAAAGACTTGCTTGCCAACTGTCAGTATGGGTCAACCCCCCTCCAGCTCTGTTTTAAATTCCTTTACACTTAAGATTGCTTGATAAACGACTCTTTCTATTCCTATTTCCTAGATATATAAAATTCAATATTTCCTTCTCAACATCATCTACTCTCACTCTAAAATAACAATGATCATAAATTAGTATATAATAAAAAAACAAACAAACAAAAAAACAAAAACCAAAACACGGACCACATTGACAGATCTATACTAATTGATCTACTGGAGCACCAACCACAACAGGTATATTTTGTTATAAATTGCTTACTAGCAAACATGTACCCAACAGTCTTCAGGCCACTCGGTTAAAAACCTTTAAAAGAAACATTATCTTACAAGCTCACAGCACTTTATTAAATAAAAGGTTTGTGATTTTACTTCTCAATATCACTGGACTACTAGAACAAAAAACCAAAACCAAAACTTGAATCCTTGCATGACCTTTTCAGAAATGACTTATTTGAGGGTCATTCTGCATCCTCTAGTCAAACGTAGCTGTATGGATGGTAGTGACCCCATTGGGAGGTAAGGGTGACCCCATTGGGAGGTAAGGATGGCCCCATTGGGAAGTAAGGGTGATCCCATTGGGGATAAGGGTGACCCCATTGAGAGGTAAGGGTGACCCCATTGGGAGGTAAGGATGACCCCATTGAGAGGTAAGGGTGAACCCACTGGGAGGTAAGGATGACCCCATTGGGAGGTAAGGATGGCCCCATTGGGAAGCAAGGGTGATCCCATTGGGGATAAGGGTGACCCCATTGAGAGGTAAGGGTGACCCCATTGGGAGGCAAGGATGACCCCATTGAGAGGTAAGGGTGACCCCATTGAGAGGTAAGGGTGACCCCATTGAGAGGTAAGGGTGACCCCATTGAGAGGTAAGGGTGACCCCATTGGGAAGTGGATAGGTGTTCGCTAGTTTGAATAATTATCTTTTCATTTAAATCCAAGTTCATGAAGATGTCATGCTACCCAGCATGTGTATTATTTATCTATAGCAGTATGGTGATTTCCCTCCAGCTGTGATGAATACTATAATGGGATTAGGATAAATACATAGTCTTGTAACAGCTGTTACTTGTACACTCAGCCCATCTTGAAAAATATGTGTTTCCCTTGCTTGATTCTATTATGACATTTGGGTGTTAGATATGTACAAGGCAAAATCTAGAGATTACTGAATATTTACATTCCATTGTTCCCCAAATGTACAAGGCAAAATCTAGAGATTACTGAATATTTACATTCAATTGTTCCCCAAATGTACAAGGCAAAATCTAGAGATTACTGAATATTTACATTCAATTGTTCCCCAAATGGTTATGTTGGCATGCTACCTTTTAATGGGAAAGCGTCACCTCCCTGGTGGACTCATTTTACCCTACTTAACACACTACTCATATTCTGTTCTAGTATTTTAAAAGTCAAGGACAGGGCAAAGCCCTTCAAACGGTGCTCTCTCTCTCTTTCTCTCTCTCTCAAAAAGCTGGCTGTTCAATGTGCAGGGCTGTTTTTTAAACTACTGACACTATTATCGACTTCCACTATATATATAATACAGTGATGCAGTTACTAATCTAACATCTCATCTTGCCAGTATGCAATTTCTCTTTTTTTACTACTTTTGTCAATTTGCAAGCATGAAAGGAGATAATTTTAATACATTAATGATTACATCTTTCCTTCTTCCAGAACTCCATCTTGTTGGGCTTGATGAATTGATCTCCTCCTCTCAGATTAAAATGTGTTGTTATTAATCAGATTTCTTCATGTTAACTTGGACTAGGCCCAGCAATCACATCAACATATTATGTGGTGATGCCTCCCAAGAGAGCATCCAGGAAAACTACACGATACCCACAAATACTGATCCAAACTACACAATATCCACAAATACTGATCCAAACTACACGATATCCACAAATACTGATCCACAAACTACATGATATCCACAAATACTGATCCAAACTACATGATACCCACAAATACTGATCCAAACTACACGATATCCACAAATACTGATCCACAAACTACACGATATCCACAAATACTGATCCAAACTACACAATATCCACAAATACTGATCCAAACTACACGATATCCACAAATTACACGATATCCACAAATACTGATCCAAACTACACGATATCCACAAATACTGATCCAAACTACACAATATCCACAAATACTGATCCAAACTACATGATATCCACAAATACTGATTCACAAACTGCGCAATATCCACAAATACTGATCCAAACTACACGATAACCTATACCAATCCACAAACTAGGAATAGCCCACATCGTAAATCAACCTAGCTCTTTAGAAAAAATACAAGTGACCATTCAGTAAAGAATGAGACTGTGCAAGTATACGACCCAAAATAAAAATTTTCCCCATTTCTCATGATATAAAGTCAAGAGGTCAATCATTGTGGGATATCCACAACACTGAGCTGTTCTACATATCCAGCATCCGTTACCAGATATAACCGGATATAACCACCATACACCTGTTCCTACTCCATCACAACACAACATCCAGCCTCAGAGAAGCACACAGACCACAGGTTATAAAGCATCCAGCCTCAGAGAAGCACACAGACCAAAGGTTATAAAGCATCCAGCCTCAGAGAAGCACACAGACCACAGGTTATAAAACATCCAGCCTCAGAGAAGCACACAGACCACAGGTTATAAAGCATCCAGCCTCAGAGAAGCACACAGACCACAGGTTATAAAGCATCCAGCCTCAAAGAAGCACACAGACCACAGGTTATAAAGCATCCAGCCTCAGAGAAGCACACAGACCACAGGTTATAAAGGACACTTCATGACCTACTTTCTGACAACATACCCTTTTATTACGCAATATTGACCTACATTCCGTCCTGCGCTGCTCTACATGTGGAGGTTCATCAGTGACCAACACTAACCATATAATGGAGGTTTAACCATCTTATTTCAGTGCTTGTTCTTGGTTATGATTTTAAACCGGTTTTATTGCTCTTAGTTTGCTGAGGACACCGGGGATGACTGGGTTGTGAATTATTAAAGACTTATTGATCATCCACACCAGTAATTTAATAGTCCCTCACCTCTGGAATCAGTTCAGGCATTGATCTGTAGGTGGGTAGTCTGACAAGCCTCTAACCTCCCATTTTGAAATTTTCACATATACAGATGTACATATTTACATTCATACACTAACGAATATCATTTGAAAACAGTATTGGATTTTTATGGAACATCTTTTTTTTAAATTCACAAAACAAATAGATCTACTGAGTGAGTTAGCAATTGTTATGAACATTCATGGTGGACTGACATTTGTTCGAGTTTGTCCGATGAGACAGGTAAATTTTCTATTATGTCATTTTGGAAAACTTACTTATCGAATCTTAAACACACTCTGGACATTCCTCTGTAGACATCAGATGTACGCGGTTAGTGTTGCAATATTGTCCATTGCATATTACCGGTAAGTTAAATCCCATTATTTTATTTGAATAACATTAACAAAATGTTTTATTATATCTGGAAAACTGGTAAATTTTTCTGCTGACAGGTTGAAATTAAACCCTATTAGTCCGCCTGGACTGGTGACATAAAAATTTAGTTTCACGCCCTGTACTTAAGTTTAATCTTCTATATAAATTAAGAAAGCTAAATCTTATGATGACTTGTTTTCTGTTGAATCATAGAGTGAAGTGTTCACTGAAAACTTCAGTCTGTATAAACTAGCATTTCTACATCACCATTTTAAAAAAATACATATAATGGCCACGTTTCAAAACAATAAAACTGTTTGTGAAATATGAAAGCCCAGTAGCACTAACCATTCAAAAGTTACGGCCAATATAAGTGGGGTTTTTTTAAAAATAAAAGTAGGCCCAACTCCAAGGTCAAAACTTTACGATGTATGAAATAAATAATTATACATATACAAACATGTACATGTAATAAAGCCTAAAGATGTGGCCTGGCCAAATGTATAAAATAATAATAAAATTCAATCAATGAATTTTGCTTCCCTTGAACATTTAAATTTAGTAATACGCAAATGCCAAATTTAAAATTCAACCTGAGAAGATTTTCCAGGTACAGAGGTTACCTGTGGAGAGGAAAACCTCCTCTATATCGTGCTTCACATCGACTTTTTATGTCTGACCTTTGACTTTTTTAATTGGATGCTTACTAGTGACACAGCATTAAATTGTAATTAATACAGTTTATCTGGTTTCTTAGTGTGACATTGGTATGCATCAACAACCTTAAAGACTATGTTGCAACAATACAACATTTTTTATCATCATATGGTCTGTAACTTTGATGAAATTCTAAATGGTGTTGCCTTCCTCTACATGAAAATACACACTTCAAAATAAATTCCCAGACTCACACAAAGATATTGCATCATCTGACAAAAATAGCAACTGCATGGTCTATATTCATAGTGATGCCAACAAAGCTCTCCCTACACTATTCAACCTCTGGTCAATATATATATATGTTATATGTATTGATCCCATCGTAAATCTCCAGGACTAATGATATATATATATGTTATATGTATTGATCCCGTCGTAAATCTCCAGGACTAATGATGCACTCCACAATACAGTTAGGAGACTCATAAATCAATGATAGGACCTGCAAGATTCAATCCTTCCATAATTATACTGCACATGTCATCTGGCTAGAAGTACAATTACAATTCACCAGATCTTAACCTTTATGTAATGACCTTTAATAAAGTTCACCTCTGCATTTTCTGTCCCAGCTGTTGAAATGTGCCATCACAAACCCTGGTACCCCATACAAAAAATTCTTCTAGTGTCAACTGACATGCAATGTTTTTACCCCTAAATTCCAATTCAAGACTTTAACCATAATTCCGACAAAGCAGCAAAATCACTTCTACATTGTTTATTTTCAGTTTGTCAAATTCTTAAAAGTTGCAAATCGATTATTTTAATGAATTTATTTCTAAATTCTATCCAAGAATATTAAAACATTTAAAGAAGCATCAATGCTTAACACAGTCATTATCTATTTCCAACACCATGCACTTTTATTTCATACAGGGAAACTGTTGTCAAATGTTCCTAACAAATCACGAACAAGCTTTCAGAAGTCACATGCCATTAAAAGATTCACGATCTCAATTTATCACCGACGTGTCCCTTAATCGTTATCAGGGTTAAAACTTTTTTCTTTTCTGTTTTTCCTCTCTCTCTTTCAGCCTTTTACTTCAAGGTTGTTAAGATAACGCTGTTGATCTGACCAAATTTGGGTGATAACAATGTAAAATGGGTCATGAAAATAAGCCAACATCTTTGACAAAAGTGGTTTATAATTTTGTTGAAAATGATTAATATTGCAATCTTGGTCATTAATTTTAATAAAACTAAATTGCGCAAGATTTTCTGACCATGCACTTTCAAATCATTTACATTATCACAAGATATGATGTTAACACTCGATAACAGTTACTAAGTCTTGCACAAGTGAAATAAAGTGTTCCAGTGAACCGGATCTTATCTCCCTAGCACCTACTCACTCAAACACTCACTGGTGACCTAAATTAAAAGTAAACACTGTTGTAATCATCAAATATTCTCCTTCAAACATATTTTTTTAAAACAGCCATTTAAAGCAATCAATTACTCAGGTTTAAACCCCCTCCTTCCCTCTCTCTCTTATGGATTAAATGAAGTATACTGCGGCTTGAAATATCCAAATTTAGCCCCATTAGGAATGAAATGCTAAGGAGACTAATATTGACATGCCCATTGTAATTGAATGTCTTGTCATATGTACCTTTATAGCTGCCCTCGTACTTTTAAATTGCCATACCTCGGTGACAATAAACTTGTCCGACTAAGCTGATTCAAAAAGACTTTTACTTTAGTTTCTGATAATTGTCCCTCTTCTTCAGAGGTCATACTCACTTATCTTGAGCCGCAGACTTAATTTCCTTTTCTTACTCATGTCGGGTTTTGCTTCTTGAGACAACGTGATTGCAGTTTACAGTGCCACACAATTCAAAACAACAACAAACTTTTCAGTCTGTCTCACGCCTCGATGAGCACCAGAGTCCAATCGCGTGCCTATAAAAAGTTCTGTGTATCAAATTGATAAAGGAGCCTGTTGGCTTGGAATCCCAAGGTTCACAGCCTGCAGCCAGAAAAGCCTTGCAGATAAAAATCATAAATCCAAAAAGTTCTGCTCAAGACACGTTCTTTCCTGGTGTGTTGAACTGGGAATCAGCTCCAACATTAAATGCAAACACTGTCAATGGCTGCAAATTGCTGTCAATTAACTAAATCAAGATTTTCCAATCCTGCACACAGGCACATGGCTTCTCCATGAAAAACTGTAAACATTAAACTCGGGCTGACCTTCACCTCTCTGTTTATTAGGTTATCCAATCAATGGCAAGATATTGTGTCACATGATCCACAAAAATAATGTCAATACACACCTCCCTGTTCAAGCATTTTTATTAGATATTTCCAGCTAGGATTCAACAGCAACAGGGGTTATCTCAAAAGCAGCTTCCCTTACTGATCAGCTGTTACATACAGTATTCAGATAATGTGATTCTCTAGCCATACCCAAAAATCTATTGTACAGGATAAGAATTTTAAGTGTATGATTAAGCATGTCCGCGAGATGTCTATACCTCTGTAAGAGTGCACTTTAGTGAACAAAGAGGGCAGGCACTTGTAAATCAGCAAAAACTAGTCGCGTGCAGTTAAAACGAATAGAAGCCAGCCTAAAATAACTTCAATAATTGCTATCCACTTCATAAAACAAAACCAAGTACCTATAGTTCATGTAAAACCATTATTAACTTGAGATAGATATGTTTCTAGTCTTAGATAGATATAATGTTTCTAGTCTTAGATAGATATAATGGTAAGAATCTGGTCATTAAAATTGCCATGTTTAATAATAAAGTCACATTCGCTTTCCTTTGAATAGTGTGATGCTGTTTAATGAAAACGGAACTCTGAATGACACATTGCAGATTACATCCACAATAAATCTTCTAAAAGTCCTCCATATTAAATGACTGCTGACTTAAATGTGATATAGCTCTGTTCTACACATACATTATCAAGCATATTCAACAATTCCCATGATTATCTCCCCTTGCCAGTTGATACATCTTGAGAGATCGAGATAAAAGAACATCCAGTACTGATGTATTAAATAATCCATTAACATGCATAGAATCATACACATCAACATGTAACCAGTTCCCTCTGCAAAATGAATATCATATCAAATTTCCTCCTTTCATCCATGCAAATTCATGCAGTGACACTAAAATTCCAGCATAACCTTTCTGATACATAAAGCACATTCTATGAGAGTTCACTGTCAAAAAGTCTCGAGGTAATTCACTGGTCTGCATGGCTACCCTAGGGCAAGAGACAGTCAAACGGACAACATAACCATGATACAAGGTCACACAGTAAAAAATCATTGCATGAAATGTAAGGTCTTGCCATAATTAAACCTTTTATTAGCAGTTCAAAAGTTATTGACTAGTTTCACTTTTCTTTTAAGTAGGTCAAAATCAAAGACACCAAAAGATGGGTCTGCATCCATGAAATATGAAAGATGTATCACTCACCATTCAAAACTTATGAGCAAGGTTCAAATTTCAGACAAGCAGGACAAAACCATATGTCAGTTTTAACTTTTCTGGGCCAGTGATTCTTGAGAAGGTTTTCAAATGACCCCACCCTATTTTTACTTTCTCTTGATGATCTCCCCTTTGGAGGGAGCATGGCCCTTCACTTGCACAAACTTTGATTGAAATTGGCTCGGTGGTTCTTGGGAGGATTTTTAAAAGATATGCCTCATAAAATTTAACTGAAATCAGACCTGTAGTTCTGAAGAAGTCGAAAATGTTAAATGTTTACGAACGGAGATTTCAGCTCGTGAGCAAAAAAGAAGAAAAGTAACATGAAAGTCTACACCGATTTCCCTTCAAATATCCTGTCTTTTCATTGGCTGTAGTCTATTTTAATAGCCATTGATCGTTGAAAAGCTATATATATATATATATATACTGTATATATGTGGTGCTGGCCTGTAGGCCAAAATTAACTTGTATCCAGCAAGCTTCCTGTCAACAACATGACTGTAGAAAAGTTTTGCACTATCTGTACCTGTGCACCACCTGTATAGAAGTACAGGTGTTTCACTTCACCAGTGATACAAGTAGACAATGAATTATATGCCTTCTGGCAACAGATTCTAAAAAAAAAAAAAAGAAGCTTTTGTCAGCATTCATGCCAGTGTCAGTTGAATAATTCTTAAAAGCAGATATTGCAAGTTTCTATTTATATGCGCTCCCTGAGCTTGAAGTCATTCACACAAAAGTTCAGGAAATTCCACTATAATTAATGCATTGTTTGATATCAAAAACAGAAAAAATATTATGCAACGTGCATAATTATGGAGTCTGAATGTTGAGCAGTAACATTATTTCAAATTATTAAGAGATGTAATGATTTTACAAACTTTGTTGCCATTTAGCTAGTAATCATTGCTGGCAAATACATTACAGGTTCAAACATAGTTCACTGAAAGTTCTCGCATCTCTAAAATCAGATCCTGACCCCTTTTCTCAAATTACTAGGGTATCATAATCCACAAAGCAGTAAAATCATAAGTAATCACCGATTTTCAGACTCTTGTAAAACCTTTTTAAAACCCATTCCAATTTTCAGACCCTTGAAAATTTCCATGGACCAAGAAGAGTCTCCTATAATAAAGTCACCATCAACACTGTATTTAATACCAACTCCAAACTTTCCAAATGTCATAATTAACACTGCATTACTGGCAAGGATACACATATGTAGGTGAGACGTCCTCAAGACTGGTGAGACAAACACTTAGTGTTCTTATGCTATTAAACAGGCATTCAAAGCATTACATGAATCATCATTACATGTGTATAAAATTGAGAAGAATTTCAAACTACCCTATTGCAATAAGAATGCAATGAATAAAAAATCCACACAACTAAATAGTAAATACTATAAAACCTTATATTTGAACATAACAAAAGGTCTACAATTTATTCATACTTTCACATTATGTATTGAGAACAAAGTTTCATAAGCCTGACAGAGTTGTCTGTCCTTGACACAACACTATGCCATCAGGCCATACAGAGTTACCTATCTTGAACGATTCAACATCACAAAAACGAACTAAAGACAAAAACATCAATTACTGTGACCTTTTGCCCTTACCTCCCATCTTAAGCCTCTGGTGCATTCGAACCATTAATTTGGAATACATTTCTTTACTGCTAGCTACTTCCTCAAAGAGTCGCTAAATCACGACAAAGCCACGCTTCACCAAGTATTCTCACCATGAACAACACTTCCTCGGGGTCATTACTTCGTCCCTAATATCATCACAGGAATATAAATAAACTACTACACAAACTTTTTCAGTGGTCTGTCACAGAATAAAGAATTCTTCCTTCAGTGTGTGTACTTTCACTTTTCTTTATCTCTTCACAAGGAACTATTTTTGCCCTTGCTTTGGATAGAAGGACACCATTAAGATCTTCAGAAATAGACTCCTCGACTCGACAAAGGTGTAGTGTCAGTTCATAAATAAACGACTGTACCGTAAAAACAAGAGGTCAGAACAATTAATCAGAGGACCGATTTGATCACCATAATTCAGTCACATGATCTACAGGGCTAGCTCTCCGACTGTTTGGAATCAAAACTACATCACCTGATAATTTTACTTGTTAATAACCTAAATTAACTTTAAAAGGTCACTTAGCAATATGAAATATTTCCAGAACATGGGGAAAGTTCTCAGGTAGAGCGATTAAAACATTGAATCAGGACTCTAAATGGATTTGTATTAAAGTGAAGGAAATGGTGGTGATGTTTTGTTTTCTGTGTTTGAGCTGCTGCATCTAATCGGACTTCTCCTATTGATTTTATGACTGGAATGTATGCTGTTCACAAGTCATTTGGACAAATCTGTATTCAGCAATTCTTATTGCACGCGAAACAATTCTCACTTTTATGTATGAGTGTTTGTATATAAATATATATATTATATAATAAAAATATCACAAAAGACGGAGTATACTCCACTAGTTTCCTAATTACTTCAGGAGTATATTCCTAAGGAAATGAAGAAACTAGTCATGTTTACTCAATCGGCTTTGTGATATGTTTGGTATACTACTACTTGTACAGGGCTCGAAATCAACACATGCCTGTGACTGGTTAAAAGTGTGGCGGACTGACTGACATTTGTTTTAGTCAGTCTGATGGGACTGGTTAATTTTCTAAAGCATCATTTTGGAAAATATACTTAATATGAAATTTTATACACACATCTGGCATGCTTCGATCTGTAGATATCAGACGAATCTGATTCGTAAATATAAATCCCACATTTAAGTGTTACAATATTGTCTGACTGAGGCATATTTATTTTAATTTCATTTTAATAACATTAATGAAATATGTTTAATATTTCTGGAAAACTGTTGGATTGGTAAAATTTTCTGCAGACTGGTTGAAATTATACCCCATCAGTCCAACTGGACTGGTGACATAAAGTTAGCTTCAAGCCCTGCCTGTACAGACGTTTACTTAGTTCTGTATTGATTTATGTATATGCAAGTATATATATAATATACAGCGATTTTTTCCCTTATATAACTGGTACCGACAAACAGTACCATTCCCAATGCCAAAAACTGTTGATTTTCCCCAAATTTGAGACTAAAAATTCCCAATTCACTTGCCGAAAAATAAACCACTGACATCGTAATTTACTTAGTCTGAAACGTTGTATGAGTTAACTAAAATGTTCACTTCCAGTATTAAATCGAAAGTGTAGAGCTATGGCAATTCTAAAACGAGCCTACGATAATTCCTTATGTCTCACAACAGCAAATATTACTGTATAAAAAGTTTGTAAAGTGATGAATACTTCTTGTTTTGTTTTTTCTTTTTTGTTTTGGTTGAAATCATTTGCCGATATGTTGGTAGAAAATTCCCAATTTGTTCGATTTTGACGCTATTTTTACCAATTGAATGGGTACCGGTACCAGTACCAATGGGTAGAAAAAAATCGCTGAATATATATCTATATACACATACATACACACATATTTATATGATCTATACAATGTCCTGAAGACTGTAAAATATATGAACACATTCACATATATACTATAGATACATTTTAAAATTGGAAATAAGCAATAATATTTTTGCTTTAATGAGTTATCCTAGGTAGACTGTAATATAAGTACATAATGCAGCTGTGATAATATATTGTATGTGATGACAATACTGTGATAAAGTGACTGTGATAACATCTGGTATGCCAAGTTTTAAACAATCAACATGTGTATTTATTTATATTTCGATGTTTTATACAAAAATGATTGTTCTGCCTGAAAAAACTACTACTACATCCTTTGCATGTAACTGCACCACACAAACATTATCCCAGAGCTATAAGGACATAAACAGTACAAAATTTCAGTCAGCCCGCACGTTCGGGACTTACCAAGTCAAAAGTGGACATACAATTACTTTGCTATGGCCCGCCTACCTAGAATCCTATTCAGTTTTAATTTCAATTCAATTTAATTTGGATATGATTATTATTATCTTAGTCATTAGCTTTTAGTGATCAGTCAAATCCATTAATTCATTAAGAGTGGTGAATATCATATTTAGCCTTGATCACACAAGTCATTTGACTTACTTTGCAGCACTCTAGTGGGGATTGAGGAGACAATTGATTTCTGATGTCTGTAGATGAAAGTCTAATTGTTCAAGATCATGCAGCCAAATTTAGGCCCAAAAGATGTGAATGAGTTTAACTCAGATTATGATTAAGATTTTTCAAATTTGGTTCATTATCCAGAAATTGAAAATGAACAATGAATAAAATTGGAATATTCGTACTTTATTTAAAATCTAGATTAACTATTACAATACATGTATCAATTCTGCACATTTTTAACAGGGCTGGCATTGAGAAGTCAGCCCGCTCCAGGACAGTTTGATTCTTTTATGAGGTTTGCACACTATTGTTTCTTGTTGTATTTGGGGGGTGGGGAGTGAGTTTAGGTGTGACTGGTTGAGTGGGTTATACTCCGGCTCATCTTGTACCCTTATGATTTTAATAAGGTCAATTTAGAAACTTCATCACAAGCATATGCATTGAAATCTTGAAATATCTGCCTAAAAAAATCAATGTATCAACAAGAATGTAGCCCTGCCTTTAAAATGGTAACATTTTCTTTAAAAACAATGAAAAATGGCATGATTGTCACACCAATATAATGGTGACTCACAGCATAATCAATGCAACCCTGTTTTCGCAGTCTTAGGAACAGTTTATTTATAGGTTACTTCTTTAATAGTTGTGAGAGCAGTTCATAATACACAGATTATTTCAGGAACAGTTCAATGATAGGCTACTTTTTGACTACTCCTTATAAGTCTTTATTTGTAGGCTATTTCTTAACACAGTCTTTGAGAACAGTTCATCTGTACACTCTTAAATTTATAGGGATATCCTGGAAACAACTTATTTATAGGTCATTGTTTGACCTTGACCTTCAGCCTTAAACAACTGTTCTGTAAAATAGTGAGTAAATCTCATCATAATTCAGGAGACCAAGATGTTGGACAATTTTTTATTTTATTTTTTTTTTACTCATTTAATATTGACAACAAAAATATTGACCTTCTGAATGCAAGAATAAAAGCTATATTCTAGACTTAAATCTGTGCTATGTAAACAAAGACTCGAGTCTTTTTATGTATACAAACAAACTGGTGAAATATTGAATTTGTAATATATAGCATCTTAATTCTGCAAAGTCACAAAATTTAACTTGAAGACGACACATTTTACACAAAGAATGCTTAAAATGTGAAAGATATAATAAACTTAGATCAATATCTATTTCTTTTGTAAATTTCGTAAACAATAACATACCGCAATCTCTGTTTACAAACAAATAATGAATTTTCTAAAATGAGCTTCTGTGATAATGTATAACCTTAATTTTTATGTAAAACCTTTTAAACATGTTAGACAGTAGATTTGGATCATAAAAAGTGAAAAATAAAATGTTGAGGAAAATCATGAATCAGTCCCTTTAAGCAGTAACCACACTTGTCCTATGTAGTACATTTTAACAATCATCATGCAGCATCTCAGTCACAAAAGTGTTTTGTAGAGTTGGTTATAGACTATATGATTATGTACCTGGGAGACAAATTTCCTGCGAAAGAGGGTTGATAAAAAAGAGGTCACAAGTTCTCATCTTTCATACTCACATTTATTAACATTCCACAATGTATGGGGAATTAAAAGAAAAAAAATCTCATCAAATTTAGTTAGGAATCATGTTTTCACAATATAATGCATACAGTTTCCAGTTTACTTTATTCACTCACTCCATATTATGGCACATGAGGTACAATATATACAATATTTACAAATAGAATATATTATATGCAAGATACACATGAAAAAAGCAGGGAGTTGTTTTAGATACATAAAATGAGTTAAGGAGGACAGAATTGGTCATATATTTTAGATATAAAACTACACAATTTGATAAGTACATTAGGGTCTGAAAATTTGAAAAAGTTAGGTTTGTGACAATATTTTTTACACAGATACATACAAAAACACATACTATCAGCATTTCACAATGATGTTTTCAGTGTGCGAAATTAACCATGGACCGATAGACAATGTCTATAGAAAATTGAGTCGGTCTATAACAATCAAAATAGCTATAGACCGACTTGTCTATAGGAATTCGAGTAAATAACTGGTTCTCTGCTGCTTATTTAACATATATGAGAAGCGAGACCAGTTTATATGTAGTACGCTGATGTTTCTGTTCACCCCTTAGCTGTAATAAAATGTTCCACAATGTAATTACAAATCATTCGAATCAGATTATTCCATTTTTAACAGGGGTGGGGGTGCGTGTCAATTTGATATTTACTTCAATGTACGCCATTTTCCTGCAAATTCGGAATGTCCTTTTTGAATGGTTTTAAAAAAATGCACTTGAATCAAATGGAAAGCGGTCAGTACAAGTTGCAGCAGGGCTAAAGTTGCAGAAAATCATGAGAAAACAAAACGTAGTAGAAGTGACTTAGATAAAGAATCAGACAGTGAAACTGAGCTCGAACAAAATGAAAAAAAAACAACAAAACCCGAAATTTTAATTGAAAAGCTTGACTATGAAAAAATTGCCAAAACGAATTTGTGTCAATTATTTATTTTTTGCTAACAATGAATATTGCATGTTAAATTTCGGTCTAGGAATTTGTTGTGGTCTATAGGAAATAAAATGACTATGGACTGAAAGTCTATAGGACTTTAAAGTTAGTTTCGCACACTGTGTTTTATTTCCATCACTCATTCAATGCAAGCAGATTTTCTCACATTTTGAGAAATGGCCGTCAACTTAATCCATCAATGTTGATTAAAAAATTAAAGCTAATTACTAAGAATAGTGATATTTTTACTATTCCACAATACTCCATCAAATTTTAGTTGTGCCTTAAAAAAAAAAAAAAAAAGAAGCCTTGTAGTGAAAATTCAAACATCTGCTAAAGCTTTCAATGAATCTATTTTTTGTTGTTGCATGATTAAGACAGATCATGGCTGGAAAATCACATTCCTCTCAATTTTTTTTATATAAATTTAGCAAAAATAGCTTTAATGAAATAAAAATTAAAGCAGTTTTATATGTAATATTTTGGGAAAATTACACTTTACTTGAGGAATATAAAACATCTTTTTATTAATGGCCGACTTCCTTTTGAAACTTGAATGAAAATTTTAAATACAAATATCAGCAATACATACATATATATATTTCTTTAAAATTTAATTGCTTAGCTGGGTAGGTCAGTAGGTTTACATGTCGACTGCTGATCTGTAGGTCATGGGTTCCAGTCTAGCAAGGGTTCAAATTCCTTTTTACTAAAACTGCACTATTTCACTAACAGAGGTAAACTTTACACTTTTCAATTTCAAAATATTATGCCTATTGCACATATCCTACACTTTTCATCAGATTTTTCTGGTCACTTGTGCATTGTTTAAAATACATATAGATATAATTGCATCATCTCTTGTATGAGCTCATCATACGCCTATAGTAAGCCTACATCAACATAAATATTGAAAAATGTATACAAGTTCTGCATAACTTGACAGTGCGACGGTAAATGATAGACTGAATAGGCAGAATCCATTTCACCCGGGAAAACTGTGTATTGCCTTGCATCATTACATAACGCATGTTTCGGTTGGGTGACTACAAGGACAAGATGTCAGTCACGTTCAGTTGAACATGCCTATCAATCATGAAAAACTAACAACGAGAAACATCTTGTTTTCAGACATCGCATGAAGAAATAAATCTCCGAAAGACCGTAATGTTTACAGACCTTCATTCACAGATCGATAGCCATTAACCAATATGGTGGCCCAATATAAAATACCTGACGACACGGGATAAACACCGCTCCCCGAGGATTGGCGCCGACTCGTTTTGGCTTCCATCCCCTCTCTCCTCCTAAAAGCCGAATTCTCCGCGCCCAGATTGCTTTTTGTTCTGACTTTACAACAAAATGACCAAAAATTTAGTCTATCATCTCCTTTTGCTGCTACTGGCCTACTAGTCCACTCTGCAGAATCGCAAAGCTCCACTGAAACTACACTTCCTATACCCAGAATGCATCAGCATCCGCTGATGGTTTAGAAGATTATATTTAGACTAAGGGGTTTCCCTACTTTCACTTTCAATGAATAAAATAAAACTTACTGAAAGGACTATTTGGTGGACTCATGCTTCTCTGAAAAGAAAATAGAATTATGAGTAACACCATCAAGGCTGTATTGTTCAACCAACAAAGGGCAATTTTTATTTACATCAACAGGGGTGTGCAATTAAAAAAATATATACTAGCAGTCTGAGACATGCGCATGTATCAATTTAACTCCTATGGCATGAATTTTACGGTCGAGGTCCCACCTATAAATTGGTTGGATAAATTGATGTTGATTTAAGTTTATCATGTTTATATCACTTCTATCATAAATTGGAATCGAACATAACAAGATTTGCAATTTGATCAACAAATATTACCATATATTACCAAAAATATAAGCAAAACGTAAACATGTCTAAAATTTTGCCGAGTTTGGGTCATGAGTCATCTTTTGAAACTTCGATCATATTTATTGCACTTAGAAGTGAAACATCTTCTAAAAATATTCAGGGCCGTAAATTAACCTTCAATTTGGAGGAGGCAGGAAATTAGGCGGGGGTCTGGGGGCCGCCCAGGCCCCTAGACGCTGAGCACATTTTGTGCACACTGAACACGTTTCGTGCAAAATCCTTGATTCTAGGGCCTTCTAAGATGTTACTTGACTAACTCATTCTAAAAGAAAGATTTGGAATGCTTTTTAAGGGAGGTATCATGTTCTTAGTTATTGGAAACAACATAAATTCTAATGAACTTTAAATTTTAATTTTTTTTGGCTCAAAAGTTGGAGGAGGCAGCTGCCTCCTCCGCCTCCATGTAATTTACGGCCCTGATATTGTATCCTGAATGTTTCAGTGATAGGATTTGAAACTTGATATCTTTCATTCATTGATCAATCTCATAAATCCTAATATTGAGAATACAAATTGAGGGCAGAGCATTTAGACAGACCCTCGGCAACCAATACGGCACTGAACTGATTGTTGTTATTAATGCACAATGCATATACGTTAAAATGGATTGAAGATCTTGATTTGGCAATAAAAGTAATTTGTATGTAAAGTTGGTGACATCATATTGACATTTTTTACTTTCATTTTAGATTTACTAGCTTGATGGGCTAACACAGCAATGATTTATGCTCATCCGACTTCTAAAATCGGTAGCCCTGGGCATCAAGCAATGGTAATTGCACATCCTTGATCAAGCAACTGTAGCATATAGAAAATAAACAAAAGTGTGCTATTAACTTTACAATTACCTGTTGGGTCAGTTTCCATTTTGGAGGTCTTGCCCGAGAGTCAGAATTTGATCTTGTCCTAAATCTGTCCATGAATTCAGCCTGTGCCGGAGAATGACGGTTTCTATTATTATCACCCAATTGTCCCCCTAACAACTGACCCATTGGGGACACGTGGTCTTGTCCTTTGTGGTTAGCTATCCCTGGGGGTAAGCCCCCACCAGGGGGACTAAACTGTTCCATTTTACCTGGTGATATAGAGTCTCGTAAATGACTCTCATCCATAGATTGGTCCATTTTGGCACTATGTCGTTTTCCAGGCTTTTTCACACCAGAGAGGTCCGATTTTGATCTTGGTCTGAATGTTTCAGCAAAGAAACTTTTCACTTTGGCTGATGTGGATGGTGACTGTTTCATGGTATCATCCCCTGATTGTTTGCGTGACTTTTTGTTGAACAGCCCCCTGAAGCCGGTAGACCCTGCCCGGGGACGGTACTCTCCATCAGGGAGATCATTGCAGTTGGTGGCATCATTTACACCTTGTTCCAGAAGAGGCATGGCAAAATTTCCCAAATCCTGCGAAAAGAAAAAAATACTGTATTTATCTCACACTATTTCACTTGTCCTTTAGTACTTCAACAATAGAGGTGTTTTCCTTGTAGTTGTGGAAATTTTAAAGATGTTCTATCAGGTGCTAAATGATTGCGTTATATAAATACTGAATATAGACATACTCCACCTTGTCTTAAGAATGTACATAATATAGCATGAACTTGTCTTAAAAATGTACATAATATAGTATGAACTTGTCTTAAGAATGTACATAATATAGTATGAACTTGTCTTATGAATGTACATGTACATAATATAGTATGAACTTGACACCCAAACTCAACACTGTATGAATAAGAACATTGTAATATTTTATTACAATTATCTTATAGAAGAAAAAGGCCAAGATATATAATTCCCATAAAAGTTCATTTAAACAATAAAATCTGTATTCCAGTGAAAAACTTGAAAAAATGGATGAAAACTTTCAAAAGGATTCATAAACTAGCTAGACTCTCTTTGTTTCTCATTGTGAGGTGTCATGTGCATAAGTGTGTCAGTCATTGACCATCCGGACATTGACAGCTAGTAAATCCCTTTCAATTTCGACATCCAACATGTGACTTAACCAATCGATATCTCTACATCAATGATACCTGTATTGGAATCAATTCTTTATAAGAATTTTTTCCTCAACACATAATATATGTCAATACTCTTTTTAAAAAAACTTCAATCATGATTTATAATCCTACAGCGTTAAATAATACCTGCAGTCTTAAAATCTTCATCCCAAATGAATATATAGTAATGTTTTAATATGAAGTAAAATTAAATCAATGCTTTTAAAAATGACTTTGTACTTTACAGATGCAGTTATCTACTGCACAATAAAATATTCATTACATTTTTGGGCACAGGTTGGCATGCCAGTTTTGACTACATGTAATTGAGGACAAATTTTTTCTGACTCAGTGTTGCTGTTGCCATATGGCAAAAAATTTCTGGGTCAACCAGTATATCAGTATGTATATATATATCATAAATCTAAAACAAGTTTACAATATCATAATAAATCTTATTTACTTCCAATCTGAAATGTTGAATGATTAAACCAAAGCGATTATTCTTCAGCCTTGTATTGAAATTTCAAAAACGAATACAGTAGTATAATTTTTGAACAGGAATAGGGAAGTGAAAATAATAGTTGATGAATAGACAGTTTGTCCTTAAAATGTTGAATTGACTGTGAGAAGACAAATGAATCGTGGTTACAATGTCATCTTTAAGAATATGCTAATTAAAAAAGTCTATTAAATGTCAGGCATAACCAAATAAAACACGAGGCGAATTTAAGCTTGTAGTCCCCAATGTAACAATACTTGTCTTTGAAAATGAAATAAACAATTTTCTTGTTGAAATTGCTCTTAGAAATTAACATATTTTATCACAATATAAAGGGTTTTTCTTCAACAGAAGCAGATGAACTAAGTGTTGCACTTCATATTCTGGTAAAGTACAATTTGCTAATTAGTGCTTTTAATCAGCAAGTGTATTTTCTGAGAGATCTTGAGAACTATTTTTTAGAAAATTAATTTGCATGTAATACTTTTATATCAGATACAAATTTGAAAATTTAGAGAACCTAGCTGGGTCATTCTGGAGCTTATAAAGCTGCAAACAAAGGAAAGTCATTAAAGCACGTAACTTTCGACATTCTGAAAATAATATTCCCATTTCATCACAAAATTGTCATCAATAGATTATATCAAAAGAAATCTAAATTTGGCTTAACTAGATGCATAATGTCGTTAATAAGAAAATCTTACTTTCCTCTCCGCACTAGACCCAGGTTGTCTGCGACCTTTATAATTCACTTTGGACTTTTTGTCCGTTTTTTCTGTCTTAGACTGACATTCTACACACTTTGTCAATAGCTGCCTTAACAACATGGTGGAAAGAAAAAAAAAAGGTCCTCAAATCCTTCCGTTGATCATATCAAATACGGTGACCAAACACACTCGAGGAAAAAAAGTTATCACTTTCTATTATATAGAAATGGTAATAAATGACCCAAAGTTTGTTGAGCACGAGGTCAACTTGCCAAGCATTGATTGGTTGATAAGCAGGTGAGGTCAACTGAGGTAACAAACCTGGAATGTTGCATCACAAAGCATGATTATCCTGGGCTGTCTAGATTTGTGTATTGATTACTGAGTAAATTGGAATAAATCCAAATGTTTTGTAGCATCTCTTGAGTAGGTCAATTACCTGAGATATAGTGGTCAACAACCTACTACATCAACAGTTTGTCAATCTTTCAGACAGCACTTCAAGAAAGCCTTCATGTGATGACTATGCCTTGGTTTACTTTAGTTTCAACACAGAATTTTAATATTAAATTTTTAATATATATATTTGCTTCATCAACAGTTTGTCAATCTCTGCACTTCAAGAAAGCCTTTGTGTAATGTATAATTACCTTGGTTTACTCATTTCATCAAAGAATTCTTCATATAAATTTCTAATTTCAACAGTTTTTGAAATTTGATTCTTAAAAGTTGAGACAGATAATTTATCAGTCCAACAAAATGAAATGTTCTGTATACTTTCAACAGGTCTGAAGAAATTTTTGTTGGACAAAATCTTGGATCAGAAAATTTCACATTTGCTTCAATTTTCCATTATCAAGTTTGCTTATATTGCTTCCGTGCTTAAATCTTTTCAACAAAATGTTGATTTTCAAAAATATGAAAATAAATAAAGATCGATACGCAAATAAAGAAATTAGAATCTAAAAGTTCACTATGTTCATCACAGAACAAATTGCAGGAAACAAAAAATCTACATTTGATTTTCAAAGAAATTCATAGGGGTACAATGTTTTTCTTATAGATCAAATCTGTCCACATATCATGAAAATAATGGAACTTTCAGTCCAAATGGTGTAATAAAAGAATACCTGTATTTTACAGGTCATTGTCCACAGTCAGGTCACCACCTCTGACTATGCTTTATTTCAAGTCAGTCGACATTATCTCTGACATTGCCTTTTCCAACATTCTGACATTATAGAGGATTTGTGTGTCTCACTGGTAGAAAACACAGCACTTTCTGTGCCTTGCTGACATTCCTCTAGGAAGCTGGCAACTAATCGAGGGAGAATGCACTGCCGAAATAATGGTTCTACAGACCACAATGTTTACACGTGTGTCAAAAGAAATTTGCGTATTTCTATTGCTCTCTGCAATATTTAATTACCAACAGATTTACAAACTGACAGTAGTTTGCATGTTGGTTAAAAATCTGCAATTTCAAAAGTTTGAGGTCCAATTTCTTATGGACATTATTACCGGTAGATTAAAGCAGCATTGGGGAAAGACTTCCTTCAACATCTGAACATGACCAGGTTCATACAACCTAATGTCAACATAGTAAATAGAACACCATGACAAATACACTTATTCAAAGAACCTCTTTAGACAACAAACGCATCGAAGAACCTGTCCGTATTAAATATTATATTACCTTCACATGTACCGTGTTGGGGCAGACATTTTGCCGGTGATTTTCCATTTCCTCCTTCCATGCTTTCTCAACACGAGACTTCAAACATTGGACGTACAGACTGGACATAACTGACAAATCCTACTAATGGTGAACGGTGTTGTCACTAAAGCTCAACCATTTTCAAGGAAATAATAATCTGCACACGAAGCTGAAGGCTTCAAAACTCCCACTACCTTCACATTAAAACATTAATTACTCCTGAACCTGATCTCTTTTCTACAGGTTAACTTAATATTACCGACTTATGCCAAGGTGAAAAAAGAGAGTTGTTTTGAATTATACGATACACCAGTATACTTGGAAACCTCAGGTCTTTTAGTTTTCAGCCAATTTCACAATTGCCCTAATCCACCTGAGTAATATCTATCCTTCAGACCTCACGATAACACTTTATAGACATGTTGTAAACACACCACAGCAACAATCCTATCGTTCACACTGTTTTCATTTTTGTGATAAGTCAAAGTTTTGTTTCTAATCTAATTCTTCATTATTCAAGGTCAGTGCTCTCGGGTTAAGATGACTCAGTCAATGTATTAGGGGTCAATATACCATAAAAAAAAACTTCTCTTCACTGGTAAACTCCTTAGAATTCTCTAGTGGACTCCTTTACAGGATGTTGGGGCTCTTTATTCCGGTTCATCAAAGTCACTTATATACAGATGCAATACGCTATTGATGGTTATTCTGTGTCGATTCCCATCACGCAAACCTTTGAATTCCCTCCTAAAAATAGCTCTTTCGTAATTTTACTTAGACATAAATAACTACTCCAGAACTCTGTCATCCAAGAACAAATAAAAGTCTTCCACAATGGAAACTTACCAACGGGTGAATGATTTTACAAAATTCTTAGAATAGGGCCATACTCGTCTATATTTAACACCAGTGCGATTGCCTCTTTCTGTTATAAGTTTACATCCGTTCTAGCATCTCCTATTTGGCCATCTGGATGTCTTCTGTGAGAATCATTAAAATTCTCTTTCTACTAATGAAACAATAATCAAACTCTTTTGGTGGTAATTCACAGTGTGAAGGAGGGGAAAAGGGGGAGGGATTCCAAGGTCTGTCTAAAGTCCAACAATATCTACACATGATACTAATCATTTATTGCATTAAATTCTCATTGGTTTGGTAGATCATTAGTTTGTCATCGATTCAGTAGATCATCAACTCCTCCTCAGTTTAGCAGAAAATCAACTCCTCCTTGGTTTAGCAGAAAATCAACTCCTCCTCGGTTTAGCAGAAAATCAACTCCTGAGTCGGTTCAGTAGATTATTAACTCCTCCTCAATTCAGTAGAAAATCAACTCCTCCTCGGTTCAGTAGATTTTTAATTCCTCGGTTCAGTAAAAAATCAACTCCTCGGTTCAGTAGAAAATTAACTTCTCGGTTCAATAGATCATCAACTCCTCCTCGGTTAAGTAGAAAATCATCTCCTCCTCAGTTCAGTAGAAAATCAACTCTTCGGTTCAGTAGAAAATCAACTCCTCGGTTCAGTAAATCATCCAATCTTCCTAGGTTCAGTAAATCATAAGTTCCTCATCAGCTCAGTCAGTATATTATGTTGTATAAATTCCTAAATTCTCTACAGACCATTTATATGATATCTCTAATGTCTCGAAAAGAAACCAAACTGCATTTAGATGAGTGAAGTGTATTGATTTCTTTAGGAACTGGTCATGTCTGTCAATCCACAGGTCATAAGTAACAATGAAAGCTTAGTGTTCCCACTGTGTGCACAGTGCGGCTGTGTTGCAGACTTATCATTGCTGGTTGACTCCCAGAATTCCAAACTCCCAGGTTCCTAGTATCGTTTTTCACCTCAATTTTCTTTCCAGGAACACACACAATAGAATTTCCTGAAATATTTATTGTTTTTCTTTGTTGGTGGTTTGTTGAATTTTCAAACAATTTCTCTCTCCTGCATGTATCTGCACATTCCATGTGAGTTGTGCCTGAGTGCAAACACCAGATCAGGATCTTATCCTGTCGCTTTGAAGAACATATGTTCTTCATATAATAACTCCCAATCTTCACCAAGCACCTGCCTTACAGATCACTGCCGATTAACAGCAAAATCTTAAGTGCAGGCAGGCAATGCCTTTATATATACAATGTATCATATTCAGCTGATCTAACAATCAATTAACACACTTAATGTTATATTACCAACCAATTAAAACTTCCTCAAGTATGAATAATCAAACTTTCCCCCAGATGAAAATGTACTACAAGAGTTGTCTTTCTTTCATTGTGTATAAAACATCGTGTTGTGGAAGTTACCGAGGAACAATTATTTATTTCGATAAATGGATATCAATTGCATGTAATTAACCAATATAAAAAAAAATAAAAATATGTTCCTTTCATGGTGTATAATAAATTAAATCATTAATGTAAATATTTAATTACTTATAACATTTGGGATATTTAATAGTCAACACAGAGAAAACCCTGTTTATGTAGCAAGATCTGGTAATTCTGAAGGGTAAGGAGTTGGTACCCACTGAACAAGTGCAAAATACATATATAATTATATGTGCAAAGAGAAAGCGATGAGACTTATAAATTCTGGTGCTTAAAAGAAACCCAATCAAGTGTCAAAACAGTGAGAGATGTTAAAACTCTGAGTGAGTCAGTGAGATGTTACATCTGGTGAACTCAAACTCTGAGTCAGTGAGATATTACATCTGGTGAACTCAAACTCTGAGAGAGTCAGTGAGATATTACATCTGGAGAACTCGGGTATGTTCTCACCTTGCAGCCACTAGTGTTTGTCGCAAAAATTCCCTTCTTAGAATCACTGGCAGACAACTGAAATGTTCCACAGAGCAAAATGTTTTGACATGAAGCAGAATACAGTAAGTCATGTGTACATCATGTAGTGAATCTTACTGATCACAAACAGTATCTAGAACAGTCAGTTAGCATCCGATTCTCAGTCCCCAAACACACACACTGGAGGGGAGTCGGGGTCTATCTTTGATATCGAGTATTGAGATAAATAACTTGCAGTCCTTTCCAATAAAAAAGACAATCACAAAACCTCCCTCACCTGTGTGAACAGCCTGATTTAATGTCTGGCCTGCAGAACTAACTGACCATTAGTTCGATATAAGCAGGTGGATTATGGAGTTACTTTAAACAGGACAGCCAAAAAAAGTGACCTTCACTGACCACTATAAATCATATTCCACAAGTTTGTCCAAAGGCTGTGTCCCTAGATCCAATAGCTAGATCAAACACAAGTTGACCCTCTCTCCTACCACAGAGCTGGCTGTACAAATTGTGGTGTCTCGACCCTTACCACAGGAATAAAATGTACATATTTATACTGCTGTTATTATAGGTCACTGTAGTCAGCCCTGAATGAGTGAAGTCCTGAAAGTCTACTGAGCAATAGACACATACATGTCTTAGGTCAGCTGTCCACAGAATGGACACATAAACACACTCTATATCCAGTGAAATCATCCCCCCAAGGCATTGAATGACCCATTGTAATTCTCTCAATCTGGAAATGACAATATTGTGTGTGCTGCCATTAGGGAAGTTGATACAGGGGTTCCTAACTAGTTTAATTGAATGCCCTACAGTCTTCTTGTTAATGGTAAAGGAACAATGAACTGATGGATTAATATACTAGTGTGTCAGTCCTTGTGGTTTTGGCAATGGATCAGACACTCCATTACGAACTTGTTTTCCATTAATAGTACAATGTCAGTTTCTGAGAGTCTTATTATATAAAAGAATAAGCACGAAACTTGATGAGGAAGAAATTCATACCCTTATGAATCTAAAATAAATCATTCATTTCTCCCTTGTGTATGGAATACTAGGGTTCTTAGTATCCTGGAATCTAAAATAAATCATTCAATTTCTCCCTTGTGTATGGGATACTAGGGTTCTTGGTATCCTGGAATCTAAAATAAATCATTCAATTTCTCCCTTGTGTATGGAATACTAGGGTTCTTAGTATCCTGGAATCTAAAATAAATCATTCAATTTCTCCCTTGTGTATGGGATACTAGGGTTCTTAGTATCCTGATGGTCTATATGTAAATTAAGATTATATAGCAAGGGGTAATTAACATTGTAATAATATTCCCCTCAATATTATATACAACCTAAGTCACTTTTATCCTAACATATTAACATTTTCAACTGTAATTTTACTGTGATAATTAACCCTTTGAAGCTCCAATGTGTTAATTTTCCCATAATTGTATATTTCGCAGTACATCATGCAAGATGAGAGGTCAGAGGGCGGGAACTAACATTAACATGGATTTAATTTAAGGAATCACCGCTGTTTACAGTTTGTGTGGTATATGTTAAGGGGTGACTGAACTATGAAAATGTGATAATTTATGCACAATTGAGCCATTATGCAAATTTATTTATCACATTTTCCATTGTAGTTAATCAGCCCATCCACCCTGAACAAATTAGACAGTGATTCCTGCTTATAAACAGATTTATCACATGTAATTTAACCTAATTAGGTTATATGTCAAACTGACCTTGTCAAATGTTAATGCTTTTGTCAATATGAACGAAATACAATAGCTCTTAAGAGTCCGGATTCAATTATCACCAAGTGTGAATTTTGACCAGGTGACTATAATGTCCCTGTGCTATATAATCTCCTGAAGTGCTACATTTCCATTGAATAAGAATTCCTGTTACAGTGTCTTGCTGATGTGTTATGTAGTGTGAAAGTTACCCCCCATAGAATCATCTACTGTAAATAAATGGAGCATTTAATATTTCGTGATGAGACAGAAAATTCAATATTCCGAGGCTGAATATCTATTTTTAGGACTCCTTCCATGCACTTGCTTGCAAGATAGAATATTTTTAGATATCAATACCAAATCATACTCTCACTGCACTCTTGACAATGTAAAATAACTATTATGCCCCACTTGGAAAGAAAATCAAAACCCCAATACAAAACTAGAGCTTTGGATGAGATCATAAAAACCGAGGTCCCGTGTCACAGCAGGTGTGGCATGATAAAGATCCCTCCCTACTCAATGGCCATAATCGCCGAGCATAGGCCTAAATTTTGCAGCCCTTCACCGGCAGTGGTGACGTCTCCATATGAGTGAAAGATTCTCGAGAGGGACGTTAAACAATATTTAATCAATCAATCAATACAAAACTAAAGAACTCTCCATGTCTGTTCAGTGTCTTTGTGACTGTATATAGCCTATCTGTATATCAAGGAAAGTAATGCAACTAAATATGACACTAGAAATGTAATGCATTTTTAAAACATTGGTTAATTGAACAATTAATTTACTGAAAATTTATCAAATTAAAACATGAATATTTCTCATGTCCATATTCAATACATTTCTCTTTCTGTCTGCTACCTTACATTCCTGCAGCTTTACCTATAGCACCAAATTCTGTACTTTTTAATAGTTTGGCCATTTTCTTCCTTTTAACAAGTTGTTTGTTGGATATTCATGCAATTCAAGTACAAGTTATTTTGACAGTTTATACAAGCAAAGTTATCGTCATGCATTCTATTCTTTTAACACTAATACTTTAGTGCTTTCATTTTGATTCTGATGGTAATTTTTCTCAACAACAAAAATATTTACATAAAATATTTAATTAATCTACAAGCTCATCAGATTTCTTGAATTTTAATTTTCAGTGACCTGACCTTTAAATTTACTAGCCTTGGTCTTTGGACCACTGCGTTTTTGGTGAAGATCGATCCACTGTTTTACAGTAAATATAATTTACTTTAAGGCCAATGACTGACACTCCCTCCTATCCCTATATGGTCAATGACTGACACTCCCTCCTATCCCTATATGGTCAATGACAAATTATCATGTTGACTTTCACACACTGTGTTACAACAAAGCTTGCAAATATGCTATGAGCTAACTAGCACAGAGTCAGTGTTCCTCAGCTTGCTATTCCTTAAACTTTTCTCTGATGCGTGTGATGGATATATATGGGTTTTACTTTTCAATCTGCATATGAGGCATATACATGTACTAATTCGAACGTTGTGAACCATTTAACAAAATGATACTCGACACTCACACAAATCAAAGAGAAAATGTTACCTTGGCTATGTCTTGTATGAAATAGAATAACTGAAATAGATAGTCCCTGTCACAAAGGATAAGCTTTAGAGATGAAAAAAAAAAAATTCCTAAATCCTGCTTTTTCAGTTTGTATCAATTATCTGGAGAAAAAAACCTTTCCCAAATGCTGTTTTTTCAGGTTGTATCAATTATCTGGGGAAAAGACCTCACTTAAAAAATCCTGCTTTTTCAGGTTGTATCAATTATCAGAGAGAAAAAACCTTTCCCAAATGCTGCTTTTTCAGGTTGTATCAATTATCCAAAGTGATAATCCAGAACAACAGAACAGAATCCAGGAACAGATCCAAAACAGAATGGAATCCACAGTGTGGATCCAGAATCCAGGGAACAGGAGTCCGCATTCTGCCACATTTAATGACCCGTGACTAATTGAGGCCACTAACATCCATACTGTCTTCCTTATTTAACACACACCTCACTGTTTTCCCTTGTAATTATCTCATTTTGACAGGTGTTGAAACTTACCTGAAAGGAAGAAAAAAAACAAAAGTCAGATGAAATATTAACTTTTATGATAAACAGTCTTTAAATTATGCATTACATTGTACAAGGATCTTGACCTGTGAATATACTCATGTGACCTCTAATCCTGCACAAACTTAAATTCAGACCTTGCTCTTGCCTCATCTGTGACAAATTAAAATACCACAAAATTTGGCATTAAACAATTTTGTGTCTATAGTAATCTTCAGTACCCCCTTGCTTGTCGTAAGAGGCAACTAAATGGGGTGGTCCAAATTGGATAAGACCGCAAAAACCGAGGTCCTGTGTCACAGCAGGTGTGGCACAATAAAGATCCCTCCCTGCTCAATGGCCATAAGCGCCGAGCATAGGCCTAAATTTTGTAGCCCTTCTAGCTTCATCGGCAGTGGTGACATCTTCATTGAGTGAAATATTCTCGAGAGGAATGTTAAACAATGTTATCAATCAATCAATATTAGCTCACTTGAGATATAAAGCTAGTTGAGCTTTTTCATCATCTGTTGTCTGTCTAAAAACTTATCCTTCTCCAGAACCAAATGGGGCTTATAAATTTCACTATAAAGCATTATTAGGTAACTGGGATTCAAAATTGTTCAAATGAAGAATTACACCCCTTTCAAAGAATTGATTGATTGTATCTTGTTTAATGTCTCTCTCGAGAATTTTTCACTCATATGGACACGTCACCAAGACCGATGAAGGGCTTAAAATTTAAGCATATGCTTGGTGCTTACGGCTATTGAGCAGTGAGGATTCTTTAGTGTGCAAAGGAGAGATCAAATTAAGAAATAAGTGAAAAATATGGTTTCAATTGATTAAAAAATCTTCTCAAGAATTTCCTGGATCAGATTAAAGACAAAACTAATATGAGAAAGCTTCCTTAGAAAATGGAAGGGGGGGGGGGGGGGGGGTGGGTGTTAAGGATGGTCGGCTACAATAGGGGATCAATTTAGTCTTAATAAAAATGGGGATGTGTGTGAATATATATATATATATTAAAAAAAAAAAGAAAGGTTAAAATTTTCATCTCAAGAACAAAAGGATCTTTGATATGTCATACCTACATATGCAAGAATCGATCTTCAAGTACCAGTATGCAAGTTTGCTGAAATCATGGCCGGGGGGTTTTGGGGGGTGGGGGGTGTTGGGGTGTTGAGGGGTGGTGTTTGTGAGTAGGGACACAATAGGGGAAGAAAGTTCTAGATTAGACATGTACATTTTTTACTTCTCCAGAACCACTGAGCCAAGTTCATCAAAAATTGCCATAAATCATCAGGGACATTAAATTTGTGTGTTGATCGATACTGTTACACAGAATGTTGTGATTGTGTATTACATCACAAGTCCTAAGGGACGTAATTTAAGTGTTCATACAGTAACAAAGATTCTTGTATGGTATATTGCATTACAAGTCCTAAGGGAGGTAATTTGTGTGTTGGTACTGGCCGGTACACAGAATGTTGTCACAGAATCAATTAGAATATAATGTATAGCTTATCAATCTACAAAAGGAGAAATTCAATAAAAAAAATTCTCTCTTCATTTCCAGCAAACCTGGAGGATATGTGAGCTGTGAACAGTAAGATAAACATCACAGCCAATTAACCAACAAAACCATCAGATCTACACAGAAATCATCACAGTATCAGTAGAATATCCTATCAAACAAATGAGAAAACAAAGATTTGAAGGAAATGAAGTGTGTTGCTAATGCTTTGATCAGGACAGGGTAATGCCAGTGTGCTGGGAGCTCTGAGAGTTTCCTGAAACTCTTTATCTTCATCAGTTGGATGGGGTTTGGTTATATTGCCATAACATAAGTTAACTTAAACCATGCACAACATAGAATTTTCTTGGTATTATTAAGACTGATTATATGCAGTTTAAACAATATTCTACATTTACATAATAAACATCAGAATAGATGCAGTAAGTTTTACACACAGTAGTCTGCAATTGTTTCAAAACTTAGTGTGCACCAGCTCAGTGCATCTCTAAGTTTAGTGATGGACACCCTAAGTTCATGGGGCCAGTAACATACAATTCTCTTGTTAAAACATTCTTCAATCACCCTTTCATATTACAATATCTACTTAATTATTTGTTCCTGCCTCATTCATTTAATTGTCCCTTCTCTTTTCTTTCTACTAAGATTAAGGCGTCCAGATAGTGAACATGTCATGTGATTTGTGTTAAATTTCTTTACGTCAACCTCTTAGATCTGTTCCTGTAATACCATGTGGTGATAACATGTCGCTACACATAGCAAAGATCTGATTTTAATCAGATAGAAAACAAAGTCAATCATTGTGTATCAACTCGAAAATAACACCTACCATATACACAGCTCTACAAAAAGTATTTCTTCACATGCATGAATATAAGAACTGCTTAAATCCCACCACACATACCACAGTCCTCCTAATTTCACTTCTCACCCTCGGATCATTTGGAAGACACTACTTCCTTGTTCGTGGGGGAACTTGTGAAGTAAATTATGAGTTGCGTGTACATTCACCAATAGAGTATTCTGCTTAAATATTTCATATTCTGCATTTTATAGTCAAATGTTAACGTGACATTGACTGTGTTCATTCAAGTGTGTCCAACGTTTGAAGTCAACTGAGTAACAATCCACTAGAGAGGAGCACAGTTTGAATTTCCCATTGACCTAGCTATAATAGCATACTGCAAAACTGGGGTCCAGTTGAAAGGGCAACTCAGAATTCCTTAATGAATATTATCATATATAAAATGGAGGATTGATTGCTGGTGAATTTGGAGGAAGTGGGTGATTTAGTCCTCAAGAACCAGTCAGGGTCATGTAGATAGCTAGACCACTAAAAAAGATTGCACATGCAACCTCATCAGCTCAAAATGTCCCTTAGTTGACAGGACCCCTCCAATTATTACCACAAATAAACACCAGCCTGTGATACATGCCCTTCTGATTTGATATGAGGAGATGTCCCTGAGCTTAAATTACTTAAATTAGGTTTAATGACAATAAATTATTTACATTTCCAATGTTTTAGCCTTTGATATCTTTAAAAATCATAATGATAGCCATTTCCTCATCTGAGTGTGAAGAATGCATGTTAAATCTTGATAAATATATAATACACATTCTATTTTAATGGCTGGTAATTCTGGAAGAAATGAAAGTAGAATGTAAAATATGAAATATGAATTTAATTTTTCAAAATACATGAGGGTATGAACTGCTATGCTTGACCTGCCGACATATTTCTTGTGAGTATCAGCTGGAAGGTTGCAGTTCATACCCTCAATGTATTTTCAATTTTCCAGAATACAATTATACAATTGTAGATCTGTCAAATCCAATCACCAGAGGCAGGACAAGCCATCTGATCATGGACTGAAGATTCACGACTTTGGAAGACCCACTGTATCATACTAGACAGGAGAGATCAAGAAAAATCCATCAAAGCAGGGCTATATTTCAGCATGTATTCATACTCTTTATAAACAGGTGCAGAGGATTATAAGTTTGTGAATGACAGCATGTGTCTGACAATTTAGGTGGGTCAGAGAAATAGCCAGTGAGGTGAAGTAATGGGGAAGAACTCGGAAGGGTGTGTGTGTGTGTGTGTGTGTGTGTGTGTGTGTGTGTGTGTGTCTGTCAACTGAATTTTAGATCAATTGGGTAAAAATATTAGGATGAAATCTTCAAAGTCAGTGAATACTAATTCAATATAATAATTAAGTGTACAACCCTACATTAATTAATACAGCAGGGTGCATGATTTTATAGTGCGCCTTAAAGCTTGATTGTTGAAATTGTGAATGTTTTTAGAAGAATTTTGGACTGCCAAATAATTAAAAATCCCCCCCTTCCTCTATTGTGTGCAATATTTCATTAAGGCTGACTAGGTTAGATTCTGTATCTAAATAAACAACTTATAACATAACTTGCACTCAATGGCTGACATTAGCAGCTGTGTGATGATGACTGATGTAACCCACTCCCAGTATCTTTCTCCTGTCTCATCCTTTCTCTCTATCTTAATTCCCATCTGTTTCCCCTTTATTTCTCTCTTTTCCCCATTTAATTCTCTATCTTTCTCTCTCTCTTCCCCTCCTATTCATCTTCCCCTCTCTTTTCCCACCCATTTTGCTCCCTTCCTATTTCTCTCTCTGATCTCTCTTTCCCCTCCTATTTCTCTCTCCCTATCTCTCTTTCCCCTCCTATTTCTCTCTCTAATCTCTCTTTCCCTCCTATTTCTCTCTCCCTATCTCTCTTTCCCCTCCTATTTCTCTCTCTAATCTCTCTTTCCCTCCTATTTCTCTCTTTCCCTTCCTATTTGTCTCTCTCTATCTCTCTTTCCCCTCCTATTTGTCTCTCTCTAATCTCTCTTCCCCCTCCTATTTCTCTCTCCTTATCTCTCTTTCCCCTCCTATTTCTCTCTCTAATCTCTCTTTCCCCTCCTATTTCTCTCTCTAATCTCTCTTTCCCTCCTATTTCTCTCTCCCTATCTCTCTTTCCCCTCCTATTTCTCTCTCTAATCTCTCTTTCCCTCCTATTTCTCTCTTTCCCTTCCTATTTGTCTCTCTCTATCTCTCTTTCCCCTCCTATTTCTCTCTCTAATCTCTCTTCCCCCTCCTATTTCTCTCTCTAATCTCTCTTCCCCCTCCTATTTCTCTCTTCTTATCTCTCTTTCCCCTCCTATTTCTCTCTCCCTATCTCTCTTTCCCAGCTCCTATTCCTCTCTCCTCTCAAATCCCTCTGACTCTCATCCATTTTAATAATGGTTGCTATAAACTGCTTTTGCCATAAACTTAGACTATTATGCAATGATGTACATAATTTCACTATTTTTTATTACTTCAAGACACAATGGAATAATGATTTTTAATTAACTTGCACCAGTTTTTGGTAATTGCTGTCAAAAGTCATTGTTGTAGTAATTAAGTTTGACAACGATATCAGTCTGTCATCTGTCAAATCGTAATTACTAAAATTTTAAGCTTTCTTCATTTTCAGAAATAGATAATCAAAGGTACTGATTGAAATTGTTTTCTTTCATTTTAAAGACAATTTCACATTAAGACCTATTCTACCCTTAACAGGACCTCATACAGGTATATCTATCATACAGGTATCTCTATAAGTAACGATTATAAACCCAGATATGTTATGCCAGCATACTTGGTGTAAGACCTAGTATATACTATGTCAGTGTAATTTACATCTATTTCTAATCTTTTGTTGGTTTTATTGAGCTTCATTTTTATTGCACGTGGCAAATTTAACTTCATATTGGGCTGCATGCATGTACTGTGACAGATGCAGGACTCCACTGAGTAAACAGATGCCTACTGTTTAAATTACAGTCAAGCACCTGGATTTTATAGAATCATTGATTTAGGTAAAGGATTTGAGTAAAGGACAAAGGTCAGTTGTAAGACTACTTTTAATTCCCCTATAATTTATGACTGTAAAAGTTTCTGAATAAATTGTAGAATTTCCCCTTTGCCTAGTGCCTACTTTGGGTTCCGAAGAAGAAACAAATATACTAAGGTATTCTCTTTATTACTTGTTAATCAAGGTTTGAAACTAATAAAAAAAAGATGAGATAAAAAAAAACCTCCTGAACATTTGTATAGAGTTTAGCAATAGCAAAATTCAACAATTACATCAAAGCCTGACCCCCCCTAATCCTCTCAAACAGCCACAAAAACCACCACCTGTAAAACTTCCATGTCAAGAGACATGTTTCTCCACAATTAATGACCCCTTTATAGATCTTATTGACAGTATCATATTCCAACAACACCACAGGTAGCTTCTAAAAATATGGCCTATCTAATACTACAACTTCATACATAGTTTCTATTCAGTGGTAACCCAGATCTTCACCCTATTAGACAATATAATGACACCTGGCTGTACAATATATCAAACTTACCTTGAAAAAATATTTTGAAATGTACAATTAAGATCCCTGAAAACTCACAGATGTACCACTGGTTTCACTACACACAGACAAAGACTGATATTTAAACTCTCCTTACTAATTCATTCCTGTACTCTCCACACTGGCGGCACATGTGGAAATGCTGCACTGACAAAGTGCCCTGATAATAAACGACCTTCACCTTCCCCCAAAACTACAGGGCAATTGATCAATAACTGTTTGGGGACTGTTTACACTTGTTAATGTCCATCTGGGGCTCCTAAAGGGGAATTAGTGCTTCTTAATACTCTGAAGACTGACCAGATTGAGAGGCTTCAGTATTGATTGACATTGTTTAAAGTGTACATCATGTAGAACACAAAATCTTAGAAAAGCATTTCACAATGTATGTTTAAAATCTTAATAATAATGAAAAATCCCCAAAATACCAGCAACAAATCATAGTTTAACTGAATTTGGCTGAAACAATGATCAAGATCAATTTACTATACATTTTCAAGGCACTTTATATCTATAAATATTTAAACATTTGCAACTCTAATGTGCAGCATCAATTTACACCAATGTTCACCAGATTTTAATATCAAAACAATGCTCTGTATAGGATGTTTGTAGTGAGAATATGCATCATCTATCTACACCCTGAACATTTGAATACAACTTGTGGATAAAATACCTTAATTTCTTACAAGAAAGGAGTGCATGACAAAATCAGAAGCAGGGTTCAGTGTGTGTGTGTGGAGAGAGAGAGAGATCAAAACATGTGTGAAGGGGGGGGGGGGGGGGGGGGCAGGACAAAAAGACAATCATTTTCCCCTGTATTTTCTACAATTATGCCAGCACAAAATAAATCACTGAGCTAGGAAAAAGAATGAGCAGAATTTAAGAGCATAATGCATTATAGTCCCTATAATTAGTATGTCATTCATTCCCTATAATCTATGTCATTGAAGTACCTATAATCTATGTTATTTAAGTTCCTATAATCTATGTCATTTAAGTACCTATAATCTATGTCATTTAGGTCCCTTAATGATCTATGTCATTTAAGTACCTATAATCTATGTCATTTAAGTTCCTATAATCTATGTCATTTAAGTACCTATAATCTATGTCATTTAGGTCCCTTAATGATCTATGTCATTTAAGTTCCTATAATCTATGTCATTTAAGTTCCTATAATCTATGTCATTTAAGTACCTATAATCTATGTCATTTAAGTTCCTATAATCAATGTCATTTAAGTACCTATAATCTATGTCAGTTAAGTTCCTATAATCTATGTCATTTAAGTACCTATAATCTATGTCATTTAAGTACCTATAATCTATGTCATTTAAGTACCTATAATCTATGTCATTTAAGTTCCTATAATCTATGTCATTTAAGTACCTATAATCTATGTCATTTAGGTCCCTTAATGATCTATGTCATTTAAGTACCTATAATCTATGTCATTTAAGTTCCTATAATCTGTGTCATTTAAGTACCTATAATCTGTGTCAATTTTAGGTCCCTTAATGATCTATGTCATTTAAGTTCCTATAATCTATGTCATTTAAGTTCCTATAATCTATGTCATTTAAGTACCTATAATCTATGTCATTTAAGTACCTATAATCTATGTCATTTAGGTCCCTTAATGATCTATGTCATTTAAGTTCCTATAATCTATGTCATTTAAGTTCCTATAATCTATGTCATTTAAGTACCTATAATCTATGTCATTTAAGTACCTATAATCTATGTCATTTAAGTACCTATAATCTATGTCATTTAAGTACCTATAATCTATGTCATTTAAGTTCCTATAATATATGTCATTTAAGTACCTATAATCTATGTCATTTAGGTCCCTTAATGATCTATGTCATTTAAGTACCTATAATCTATGTCATTTAAGTACCTATAATCTATGTCATTTAAGTACCTATAATCTATGTCATTTAAGTACCTATAATCTATGTCATTTAAGTTCCTATAATCTATGTCATTTAAGTACCTATAATCTATGTCATTTAAGTTCCTATGATCTATGATATTCAGTACCTACAATTTACTACTGTTTATATATTAGATACATGGTACAATATGTGACATTAGTATCCTATAATCTATGACATAAGTATATTGTACAATTTACATGACATAATTATTGTACAATTTATATGACATAATTATTATATACAATGGCATTAATATCGATTAACAATATATCTATGACATAAGTACTGTACAATCTATTTATGATATAAATATTGTATAATCTTTGACATTATCATTGGACAATAGAACATTTAGAATTGGACATAAATCTTAGGATGTATGAAATTTGTATTGTACAATATCTCACAACAGTTAAAAATGGGGTCATTATTTTTACAATTCTGGATACTTTGACACTTAAAAAAATATAGAGATGCTGTGTGGCTTATATACTGCAATGCTTAATATATTTGTATACGATCGTGTGAATAAACTGTCACCATCAATCTGAAACTGCATGTCATTAAGAAGAGGAAAACTCATCAGCAGGTAAGTTTCAAACGGCAGAGGGCACCTGATTAATGCAAAGGCAGTACATGGAGTTTAAAGTCTATCTGTAATTCAACTTGTCTAGAATGATTTAGTGAATACATCCTGTAGTTTTTTAGACTCTTGACAGCTGATAAAATCTACCTCAGCCTCTGTATTACTAAGTACTAGCTAGTATCACTGGGGTTTCGATATCCTAAAGTACAGAATTAAAGGCCTTGGTATCAATATCAATTACAGACATTCAAAACAAGGCTTCACCAACATACATACACTACATGGGTTTGGGCTTTGTCAGATTGGTTAGAACCATGTCAAATGCATAACTGCTGACAAAGGCAATAAATCCTTCAAATTACCCAGCATGCATTTCACACACTATCTTCTGCTTGTCCTACAGTCATCATTTTATTGGAGGTATTTAAAGAATGACCTTTTCTTGTCCTTTATAAGACCTATTGTCTCACTATAAACTAGCTTCTCCCTGTTGCAGAAGAAATAATGACTCTCCTCAGAAAAACAAGCAGCTATTGACCTATACACAGTAATAATAGCCAACATACTAGAATACATTACATAATTAGAGAAGAAAGTCCTACCCCTCATTAGTAGGAGATTTGATGACATAATGGATAATTAGCAGCAGGAAAGCTACAAGATGTTGGACTGTCCCTGTCTGATATGGTTTTCATTTTGACTGACATGTTTTGACTGCTTTAAATTAAATGTCATACATATACAATATCATGCATGACTGTATTTTATTTGGTATATTGTTTCATTTCAACTTTTTTCCCTACATTCGTTTTATTTTAGCTGTCACTCATTTCATTTTTTTGTTTTTACCCACTCTTTCATTTTGATTGTCCCCCTCCCCTAATGTTTCAATATGAATGTGTTGTATTTTGCAGTGTTTGGTAATTTTTACCGCTTCGATTGTTTTGATTTTTTTTAATATAGGGCTTCAATCAATTAGATTGTTTTTTGGGGGTATTAATTCAATAATTTGACAGTTTTTAAATTTTTTTAATACTAGCTGCCTCCATCGTTTAGAGTGTTTGGTGTTTTTTTTACAGATAATTACAGTTATAGTTTTTTTTACTGCTTTAAATCGTTTTTATTGTGTTTTTTTTTTTTTTACAGTGCTTCAATCTTTTTGAAATTTTTTATACTGCTTCCATTGTTTTGATTTTTTTCACTGCTTCAATCGTTTTGATTGTTCTTTTAATGATTTGATTGTTTTAACTTTATATTTACTGCTTTCATCGTTTTCATTGCCTTATTTTAACTTAAGCTGCTAGCTTTGATCATTTTGACTCAGGATTATGTGACTAACTGCAGTATTACTGGTATTTTTTCTTCTCGCTATCATTCAAACCTCTAATTGTGTATAGGCCACATTCACTTTACTGCATGAGATAATTATTGCTCAGAAATGACTCTAATTACTAGGGGTGTGTATTGCTCAAGATTTTCCGATACGATACGATACAATATAATCTGATGCGATATCCGATATATTGGATTTACAATGTAGTTAAGCATTTTTTGAAGTAAAATATCAAAATAAAAAAAGATGAAGTGGTTTAATATCTTTTATTTCATAACAAAACAAACAATGACAATTAAAGTCTGAGGAAACTCCAATGTCACAAAGTAAAATCGGGGATTAAAGTATGAGAAATCTCCGATGTGTCACAATGTAAAAGCGATGATTAAAGTCTAAGAAATCTCCGATGTGTCACAATGTAAAAGCGGGGATTAAAGTCTGAGCAATCTCCGATGTGTCACAATGTAAAAGCGGGTATTAATGAAAGTCTGAGGAATCTCCAATGTCACAATGTAAAAGCGGGTATTAAAGTCTGAGGAATCGTGTTCCTGTTAGAAGCCATTTTTAAATTATGAACTTCGATCCCGACTATTAAAAGGGCTGTTTTAAACCTGACATTATATCGTATCGTATCGTCGAAACACCATATCGTATATCGCTGGACAGACGTATACCGGTACATTTCGATATATCGATATATTGATTCACCCCTACTAATTACTGGTCAATAAAACTGAAGTCCTTTAGAGATTTCTGTTCTCATTCAATCTTATATGACATGCAATCACTGATGAGCTCAATTCTGAATTTAAGGTAGTCATCCCTTGCAGATAAAACTTCTTCAAAAATGATTTAAATACACCAAAATTCTAAAGAGGGGTGTTAAATAATCTAAAATTCTGCCATTGCAACACACAAGCATATATATATCTATATTCCGTGCATAGGGATCTGGGTTAGAATAGGTCCTCAGTACCCATTGCTTGTTGTAAGAGGTGACTAAAAATGGGACAGTCCTTCGAATTTTATTGAGACCGCAAAAACCGCAAGATCCTGTGTCACAGCAGGTGTGGTACAATAAAGATCCCTCCCTGTTCAAATGCTGTAAGCACCGAACATAGGACTAAATTTTGCAACCCTTCACCAGCTGTGGCGATGACTCCATATGAGTGAAAAATTCTCAAGCGGGACATTATAAACAATATACAATCAATCAATCTATTTATACATACCGTATCAAGCACCGATGTAATATCTATAGACAAAAAATAAACCCCAATTTTTTTTACCTGATATTTGATTAGCCATTGTGACCCTTAAAAATGAACCTCAAAAACTTTCAGGAAGCTAGCTGTTAAAGAACCATTGGGCGAGGCAATCCCTCAATTTCAAGTCGTGCATGATCATATAGTCTTTTGTACACATCTACCAGCATCATTATTGCTAATCAATCAGACATAGAGGGCAAGACAGCTGCCAAACTCACAATCAAATATTTAACAGAACACTGTAAACTGAGGAAATGTTAAAAGTATTGCACCTGAAGCCAAGATTTACAGAGAGAATACTTACGATCGATGAACAATTTCTACATTATTTTCTCTTCAAAATTGATAATTGATATGATGTTATGCAACCTTTCTTGATAAAAACATTATTAATTGCCTGTGTTTTTTTTTTTTTAGGATAGCAATGGAAGACGGTTGTGATACTAATTTTATAGACAGCCTTAGGCAGGAGGTGGGAGTGGGTGGTGCATCAATTCCTGTATTAATTTAAAAGGAAGGCCGGCAGATTTCTCTGTGATGTAATTCAGTATAGGTCAATTGATACACGAAATCACTTCTCATAAACACAACTATACTGCCAGGTATGACATCCTGAGGGGTTTACAAACAATTTAAACAGATAAACAACAGTGGATGTTCTCACTCAACAATACAAGGTCGATCACATTTACAAAATTAACAATTTAGTAAATATACCACGAAATGTCAAGGCCAATTTTATTCCATTATAACCACAGTAACATGTCGATTCTAACACTGCATGTCTTTCATTTATTTGGACCAGATATAATGGGTCTGTCAAAGAGTTAAAACTTTAATTATTTGTCAGGTGTCAATGTGAAGATGAATGGTAGAGTGTAAGAGAGAAAGAAAGTTTTTGAAGTGCAGGTGCAAGGCGCTGGCCGCCTATGCCTTGTTCCCAGGGGTGTCGTATGAGTTCGTTAGAGAGGAGAGCGAATGTTTATGGTTTGTAAGTTAATTGGTTCGAATGATTTCTGTTTATTTTGAGTGATTGGAGTTTGGGATATGAAAGAGAAAGTTAATGAATTTATGTCTTTGGTGACTGTGAGATTTAAGGAAGAGGTACCTCGTGAGAAAGGAGTCTGAGCCTGACTGTGAACAAGAGAGGACGTCTTTATATTGTGTCAATGTACATGTTGTAAATTTGTAAATAAACTTGTAAATAGTTATGATGCGTTATATAACGTCACGAGAGGCGTCCCTGTGACAGGTCAATGTGAATTTGGTATGGTTTACTCTGCCCAGGTTGGATTGATTCACTCTGAATTCTGACTTAGGTTCACAATGAATTCTGACTTAGGTTAACTTTGAATCTGACTGAATGGTTCACTATGAATTCTTACTGGTTAAATTAACTCTGAATTCCAACTGGTTCACTCTGCAAAGTGACTTAGTTCATTCTGATTGGTTCACAATGATTTCTGACTGGTTCACTCTGATTACTGTGAATTATGATGATTGCAGTTTGTTCTGATTTCAGTTGTTCACTCAATATTTGAACTGAGGTTCACTCTGTATTGAACTGGTTTGATACTTAATCGTGTCCTGTCTTGTTCATCATGTATTCCTGTCACAGACAGACTGGTCATGGCCTCTCCTTTGTGGAGGTAAATTAATTATAGAACAGCCCTGTGCAGGCTCCATAACTTGATAAGAACTTTATAAACATGTTTACACCACAATGTCCAGTAGATTTGTTGTCTTGCCTGGCAATTGGTCAATACTAGCCAGTGCCATCAGATCAGTCGGGAATACATGATAGGACAATGATTCTGACCAGCAGTATCATTTGGTGTTAATAAATAATTCCAAACCTGCCAATAATTCCTCACGAACTGAGTAGTAAATAAGGTTCCTCAGACACATGAAGCTTTACACTATCACTTACAAGCTTTCTGTATAATCATCCATTTTAAAGAATTGTCACCTTAATGAATGACCTTGACCTTTAGCAGTCGCACAACATTAACCTTGACATTTATTTATATTATTCATCAAGGATCAGAGGCAGTTATGTAAAATAAACTGAAGTTGCAGACAGAGAAAGAGAAAGATGAATAAGAGCTGAAATGAAAAACTAAAAATTGATATTCAAATATTCGAGAATACTATATGCTATTCATATTCGAATATTCGTTAATGTCACCTATAAAACATTTTTGAATAAAATTGTTACTTCCCATTCTATATCATTGGAGTTTTGTTACTAATATCGACATGTGTGAGTCCATCAATATCGATTTAGTTATATTACTTTAATTAACATTAAACTATTAATTGTTTTCAGTAGAAATATACATGTACTTATTTCATGCAAGCTTAAATGACTGGGAAATGTAAGATAAATAGATCATGCAACATTTACATACAGAAGATTTATTGATTTCATCCCCTTGTCATTCCAAGATGCATGACTCCATGCAAGCATTGTCATTTAATCTGGTCCTATTTTAGTAATGACAAAAAATTTAAGGCAATAATCAGGTCAGGATCATTTCTGTAAATGTTTCGTTACGTAAAAAGACCACCACCACCAAAAAAAATAAAATAATAAAAATAAATAAATAAATAAAATGATAATCATAAATTGTATCGGAATAAATTTTTAAAAATAATTTTCCCCTTTCATAATCCAGCATTTATATTCTGGATTCCTTGCAATTTATAATTACAATTATTATAGATTTATTTATTGGTATTATTAGTATTAATAACATAATTTCCCTTTTTTCATTTTTCACACCCAACAAAGAAAATTTTGATCATATCAACATTCAGTGTACTAGTATGTGAAATACCATGAGATGATCAGATTTGATGAGCCTATATGATACAAGGGAAGTGTGCATACTACCAAATGGACACGGATATGATAGCTCTCACACTTCCACAGCCAACTTCTCATTATGACATGATGTTGAACAGTTCTTATCAGGTATATTGGACACATACGAATGCTAAATTTCCATTGGAATATTTGCAATTTACTATTCATTAGTGAATCAGCTCTACAGACAAAAAAACAGACAAAGACATGCAAAATGACAGACAGACAGACGAAAAGACAGATGTGGACCAATTGACAGTTTATTGATCCAGCATAAAGTCTTGTCTGTACAGTTCACAGTCCTTCAGATACATTACCGAGAACACATAAGAAACAGATCTTAAATAATATTGCCCTCAACAATCTTTGACCTTGGGGGCTTAAAGGATTCCGGTTAACTGTCCAATTTCTTCAGATTGCATGTTTTCTGTATGAATCCAAATAATAACAAAAATAAGTACTACAACTACCGTTTCATTAAAAACGCAGTGCTCAAGTTATACCATTATTTATTTATTTAATATTTCACTGGCAATTAACATTCACACTTTTTTAGTGTCATAATTAAGTGTACAGAAGATCATTCCTCATTATTCATCTTCTACTTTCAAACTCTTAACTAATACACTAGAACCCCGGGGTCATTAACAAATAGGTCCACTTAAGGTTTGATAAATGGGACTACCTCAATTTTGTGGTTTTTTTCATAATAATAATCCAACAATATATCTTAATTGTTGTTTTTGTATTCTGTCAGTCAAAACAATTTGTCTAGAAAATTAAAAAAGATAATACTGTATATATATACACTTTCTACAGCCTTAAAATTAGCATAAAACAGAGCAATTTGGCTTAAATAGAGATTCTCAGAGACTCCCTGTGCCGGGCCCCAGTGGAAGATATCATAACATATTTGGAATGGATCATATTAAGGGGAAGTTGGTTGTTAAAATTAGTAAGTCCAGAGTCCTATATTCTTTCTAAATTCATAAATCCTTAAATATGCAACAAGCATAGTCATGGTGCTCTGAGGGAGTTTCATGAAAGCATGCATTTTCCTGATTTTCATACTCTTCAAACTTTAGGTTCTGCTCGATAGGCATGCACATGAGTCTAGGCATCAAAAGAAAGAAAAAACTCAATAGAAGGTGATGAAACAAAATGTGAAAGCAACTACTAACAGAAGTCGATCTTTAAAGCAATATATACTTCTTGTCATTATGAGTGACCCCTGCCACTGGGACTTTATAGGCACTTAACAGGACCGATCCCAATGCTCATTATGTAGAATATTTAAAACACATATACTTTTTCTTGATGCAGAGTGTATATATATATATATATATATATTGATACAAAGGTTCATATCCTTTACATGATATTGTTTTTCCTACCCCCCCCCCCCCCCCCCCCAACTCCCCATCAGAGAAACATTCTTCAAACTCTCTGACCTTCGAACGGATAGATAACCAAGTCATAATTGGCCTGATTCTCAAATTCGCCAACATGTGGACACAAAAATTATTATGTACATGTAACATAATTATATTTATCATTCTAAATGTCATATATGTAAAAGGTAAACTTTAGCATTATAGCTGCATCTTCATGGCAAAAATCAAAACATGTCAAAATGATACAAAGTATTCAGAAAATATTAATTTGTGCTCAATTTCTGATTCTACTCAACCATATTATGCATTATTAATGGCCATGTTTGTGAAAATATAGAATCATATTGGTCAAAAATGAGAAGTGGACATAACTGAGAAATGAAACAGCGAATCATATCACCATTAGTGTATATTCTAAGAATTGATTATTCTCAAATTTTACATTAACCCAAGCTTTTAGACATTTGCAACTTCTGTACTTAAAAACATGATAATTTCAATAAGGTTTAGAAATGCAACGCTTCGTGCCAGCTACTTATTCATGAAGAGCATTAGCTGTCAATGTGACGCATTGCAGTTCATACCCTCATGTATTTTTAAAACTGAACTTTATTTCATATATATATTTACGTTCATACTTTCAATTCTGTTGGAAGTACTGGCCATTAGAATATATGCACTGTATTTATCAAGTGAATTAAGTAGTTTGATCTGTATTCATACTATAGCTGCAGAACTGCAGCTCTCTGAAAAAATATACGAATTAATAATTCCAATGTTATTTAATACTTCAATTGTTTTGATTGGACAAAAATAAAGCTAAATAAGAATTTACACACCAATAAATCCAAAAACGCTATATGTACATGTATATACATACGCGCCTGGATTCTGCAGGATTCTGCTGTTCGGCATTATTTTTAATACAGGATTATGCTGTTCAAATTAACTTTTAATACAGGATTCTCATGCTGTTCGGATTAACTTTTAATACAGGATTCTTCTGTTCTCTGCTGTTCGGATTTACTTTTAATACAGGATTCTGCTGTTCGGATTTATTTTTCAGGATTCTGCTGTTCAGATTTATTTTTAATACAGGATTCTGCTGTTCAGATTTATTTTACAGGATTCTGCTCTTCGGATTAACTTTTTATACAGGATTCTGCAGTTCGGATTTATTTTTAATACAGGATTCTGCTCACTCAGTTTGGATTAACTTTTAATATGGGATTCTGCTGTTCTCTGCTGTTGGGATTAACTTTTAATATGGGATTCTGCTGTTGGGATTAACTTTTAATATGGGATTCTGCTGTTCTCTGCTGTTCGGATTTATTTTTAATACAGGATTCTGCTGTTGGGATAAACTTTTAATACATCAGGATTCTGCTGTTCGGAATTGGGATCCTCTCCGGTAATTACATCCAGACACATCAGATCATTCGGTTATCTCATGAACAATGGCATCATACAAAATCAGAGTATCTCTAAATAACCAGTAAGGGCTTAATCAACAGATTGGAGGAGTTTAACCTTAAGAAACTTACACAATACAACAAAGCCTCAAAAAATTGATTTCGTCTGTAAAGTTTCAAATGAATTCTGGCCTTGAACTACAGCAAAGTTCAATGCACTATAAATATATATATATATATATATGGATTAAACGAGTTTAAATCAAACCCTTCAATGTTTGCATTGTTTATTGCATAGACAAGAGGAATGTGGCTGATTCTTTTGGAGTATAGTTTTAGGAGAAGTAATGACTGATCATATTACCAGTAAATAAACAATTATTATCGCATCATTTCCTACATAACAGTCACATTGAAGGCCATCAAGTTTTTGTCCGTTCAGCATATCTGTTTTCTGTATGAAAAACATTTTCAGAGGAAGGGGTGGCGATTTTTGATGTTTATGAATACCACAATATCCTCAACTGATTGAGAAATGATCCCTAGATGACTTAGATCTCCTAGTTTCATCTCCCACAATAAATATTTACTCTGTTTGGATTGGAGGCTACTTATAGCTTCTGTTGCCTGTGGTAAATTTTTTCTTTGTTGAATCTTTTCAGATATATACAATATTCAGGTCAGCTTTTCCAGGAAGTTTAAACATGTAACTCTTCCATGTTACAAGAACCTCTAACAAATTCTTTACAATCAAATGCATGTCTTGAAATGTTTGCATGCGTGATGACATTATCCTTGACATGATGATAATTAAATGACAGTTATATAATGGACAGCCATGAGTTCATGCAGCTCAGTATTGAACAACAATTTCGTACTGAACAATCCAGACCATTAGGACTGTGATGCCTACAGACTGGACCGGTCTTCTTATGAAAGTCGACTAGTATCAAGCTGTATTTTAAATCTTTGTTTGAACAGGCTTGTAAAGTTTTCAGAAGTCGTTACTGTCAATTTGATTGAGGTCATTCCCCCTCACTAAGTCGACCTTTCTTACTATCCTAATGGTCAGTGGACTTCTTAAAACTGGACACAACCTTTGGTAATCTCTACCTGGGTTCATGTTTGTACAGCCTTTGTGAATACATGTTACGCCTCAGCATACATCAGCTTTTCTATACTGTGTACAATCTACCTAAACTTGAGACTATTACTAAGCATCTGTAAAATTGAATATATCACAACTTAACAATGACAATGAATTTAGTATTTTAAAAAAAAAAAATCATAAACTCCTGGCTTTGCAGTGAGATATGTAATTTGATTGTGTGTTTTTATGGCTGTTAGTTTATAGGCATATTGTGTGTTCGATGTATCATGTTAATTGTTAGCATATAGATAAGTTTGATCCCTAAAGATTCTGTTTCCCCAAAGCAAGTTATCATATTCCTGAAAAAATTCCTTTCTGCACGCAATGTTTTCACTTTTTAAACCTCAAGAGATCTCTCAAAAAGCCTCATTCCATCCTTGAGTTACTAAAGATAGTCAAAATCGTATTAAAAAGAGGGCAATTTATTAAAGTAGCAATATTATATATTGCTGCTATGATTTATAGCAGTGCCAGGTTAAGCTTGGAAACTAAGTCAATTGGACATTTAATACAGCCTCTGACAAAATAAAGAAATAAAAGCTAAAATTGGTAGCATGCTGAGACAGTAAATTGGGTGGTAAACCAACTGTTATTAGTGTTTGTCAGTATGCAGATTGATCCATGGGCTCAACATAATCTCTCTTCCAGCAGTGGGTTTTGTGTAAGTCAACAGCAACATTGCAAGACATATGCAAAGTTAACAGCAGCTTGTATTCCACAAGTCCAAAATCAAGGTATGTGCCAAATTAACTGTGAACAGAGAGTGCATGGTCCACACTGTGTCCAAAATCAAGACATGTCAAGTTAACTGCGAACAGAGAGTGGTCCACACTGAGTCCAATATCAAGGCCTGCATGATCATGAACTTGCCTTATGAAATGTATATACACTTCTGCCCTATTGAAACAGGGTGTTATATGTTTGACATCTAATTAGTTTCATGTAACACCAATCACTGTAATATTGGTTTCAGACACCAGAGTATATACCATGCAGTTTCATTTGATACCAACCAGTTACATGTAGGTGTTGAAATTGATTCATGGGCATCTAATTTATCATGGTAGAATTATTCCCTTAAAACTGCAGAATTTACTGAAAGTCCTTAAAATCTAACTCTACTGTTATAGACCACAACCTACACTGCAAGGAATCTTAGAAGGACCTCATTTTATGCATCATGTCATTAATTAAAGAAAGGATAATTGAAAACCTTGATTAATTTGTAATAAATCTGCACAATAAATGAATACAGAAAGTCAAATTTTTACTCACCTTAGCCATCATATTTCAACAATCCTCCAAAAAAGTTTGATAGATATTTTTCACTCACTGAATAAAATATAACTTTACTTAATCACCTAGCTGCAGCCAAGTTATCATGTTGAAACAATTTGCCAGGAGAAGTTTAATAATAAATTTTCTATCTGTAGACCATCCCCTCTACATTACCAATAAAATTGTCAAAAGTTCTCAGTGATCAATACAGAGTCTCCTGCTCCACAGTACACTATCAGCTGACAATCAAACAAACACAAGTGCAACTGATAGAATTTTGTATTGTCCAAGAGCCAATGGCATGAACAGAATGCAATGACTGCTGTCTTCTGTCGTTGCCTTCTGTCATTGTCTCCAGGGGGTTATGCAAATCTGACTTAGAACACATAAGTAAAAGTTCAATAATTTCCATTCCTTGGTTGATAATAAAAATAACGTTTTTGGCGACAGCTATTTGGTTTATCATTGACTCAGAAGAAACAAATTGTAGATAATGATGTTGCAGAAATTCGACCAAAAAATCAGGTGATCATATCTCTATAAATCCTGACAGTGTGCATCGTTACGACCAGTATGATATACATTAAAGTAAGGCAATAAAAATTATAGCACTTTGATAGTAGTCATTATAAATAAAAGGCTGTGAGGTCTTATGCTTACAATCTCAAATTTCAGCCACGGCCCTCAGGGACCACCAATATCTGAATATTTAGTCCAAGTCCACCATGCTCTCATTATGTATGAAACTTCTGGATCCACCCAGAGACTAGCATAGAATAACCATTACCCCATGGTTGTCAGATTTAATTTAAAATTCTGTGGGGATCCAGGTTAGAATAGGTCCTCAATACCCCCTGTTTGTTGTAAGAGGCAACTAAATAGGGCGGACCTTTGGATGAGAAAACAAAAGCCGAGGCCCCGTGTCACAGCAGGTGTGGCACAATAAAGATCTCTTAGACCTGCTCAAAGGCTGAAAGTGCCGAGCATAGGCCTGAATTTTGCAGCCCTTCACTGGCAAAGGTGACATCTCCATATGAGTGAAAAATTCTCGAGAGGGACGTTAAACAATATACAATAATTTGAAGGACTTATATATACTACATACAGACATGATAAACTTCCAGCTATGTAGACTGCATGACCACAGCATTTTCAGACACTTCTGTTTGGACAATGTTTCTGATATTGGACAGTGTTTCTGGATGTTTCCGTTAGGACGTTTCTGTTTGCCTGATTTTGCCCAGACTATCTATATTAGTGTTATAAGAGCTCTGATGAATTAATCCAGGCTCAGTCACCAGAAAAACAGATGTCGGTTAAAAAATAAATTTTGTATTTCATTCACCGCTGGCTTGTGAAAATAACACTCACTATGATGCTATGCATTATTGAGTTTTATAATATGACTTTATATTAGAATGAAATCTTATAGCATGATTTTTACTGACTTATGAATATTGATATCCTCTGGATTAGATCAGTCTGACTACATTGGTCTATATTTCCACTTTATGGCTATTATAAGAGTGTCTGCTCCCACTAAGCCTGCTAATTTAAGTGTAAAATGTTTCCCCCTCCAACACAGAGATACAGAATTCTATATAGGAGGGCGAAAAAAGTAAAATAAAATTCTATTTATGAAGACATATTTAAAAATCTTGCATAATTTAGTGTCACTCACATTGATGTCTGATAATAACTTTGATAGCAGTGTGTTTTCAAAAGACCCACAACCCATAGGGATTCGGGTACCCCATGTCAGCAGGTATGGCACAATAAAGATCCCTCCCTGCTCTGAAAGGCCGAAAGTGCCGAGCATAGGCCTAAATTTTGCAGTCCTTCACTGCCAATGGTGACATCTCCATATGAGTGAAAAATTCTTGAGGATATCAATATTCAGTAAAAATCATGCTATAAGATTTCATTCTAATAAGCCATATTATAAAACTCAATAATGCATAGCATCATAGTGAGTGTTATTTTCACAAGCCAGCAGTGAATGAAATACAAAATTTATTTTTTAACCGACATCTGTTTTTCTGGTGACTGAGCCTGGATTAATCATCAGAGCTCTTATAACACTAATATAGATAGTCTGGGCAAAATCAGGCAAACAGAAACATCTAGAAACATTGTCCTAACAGAAACATCCAGAAACACTGTCCAACATCAGAAACATGTTAAACAATATAAATCAATCAATCAAATCAAAATACCCACTCCCCCCAAAATGAAAAATGATATTCTGGCTTTGAGTTCTATCACAAACACTTCAAAAAGCATCAAAATATTCATCTATCATGGCATCCATGTAAATCCAAGACTGACTGCATGCTCTTATGATATATAGGCTAAATTTTGATTGACCCAATATAAAAAATTGTAACCAATTTAATTTTGCGAGTTTATAAGAACCCAGCTTCATGATCTCAATTTAGTGAGGCAATAAAAACATCTGTTTCATTGAAAAAAGCCTGTTTTACTGAGAGAAGTATCTTAATTGCACCTCGTTTGGTCTTCTATCAATACTGTACAAATTTTTTAATATTTTTTGTGCGATAACTGTTGAGAACACTCATTTTAACCTAGTTTCTGTACATTCTTGTGACACCTAGCTAACAGAAACTAAATTGATATTTATAGCCAAAATAAATCAAAACATTGACCTAAAACAAACAACAGCTTAAACCACTACTGGAGAGCAAATCAAGAACATCCTTTGCTCTGCAACAGTTTTTTGTATTAATTACTATAAATGAAAACTAATTCATTCTATCTAATTTCTTTGTCTATTTTTGCCTCTTAATTTTGTGCATAATTTGTTGCAGAAAGTTGTTCATTTGTTGAACAATAACATGCCGCAGTCTCTTTAATCATTATTTCTGCAACATTCAATAATGAAACATAACCATTGTCATCCTAGTAGTGAAGCAAGCATTATATATTGTCCCCTAGCTTCATCAAATATTCCCCATTTTTGGTTATAGAACATTAAGAAATGTTTTAATACCTTGTGGTATTGTTACAATTAATGTCTCCAAATAATTAAATCAGACAAAATCAATACAGGGAGGATAGCAGAGTAGTCACTCAAATAGGGCAATATGGTGCTTACACATACTGTATTATACTCAAATAGGGCAATATGGTGCTTACACATACTGTATATACTCAAATAGGGCAATACGGTGCTTACACATACTGTATATTAACTCGCCTATAAGTCGGTTTGTCTATAAGTCAGTTGTGTATTTCTTAGGTTATTCTGGATGGGTTTGCCAATTTCCCAATTATAATTCGGTACTTTTTGCCAGATTTGCCAAAATTGACAATTTTTAATCAATGCTCTACTATTATTATCTCTGTTTCAAATAATATTTTGAGAAATCATATAAATGCTGATATTTAATTGTTTTTTTTTCTCTCTCTCTCTCAACAAATTTATTTCATGCCAATCCTCTAATGTATTTTACAAGTGTGTTCAAATAATATCTTTGGGATATGCATCCATAATTTACCCTTTTATTCTCAACAAACCTAACAGCAACCATTTCATTTATTTTGTCCTTGTTTTTGTTTAAGAGCTATATCCTTTTGTCTTATACATTTAGAAAATCCGATCTTGATTTTTTTTTTAACCTTACATGTTCTTCGTAACTCTCCCAAGTACGATAAAAATATATGTTTTATAATTTTATTTAATAAATACCAAGCCATTATCTAAATAAAAGCATACAATACCAATATACACATTGTGACTTTCTAGTCCCTATAATGCGAGTGTTGGAATGGGAAAGGAATCTGTTGTCACTGTCAGCACAATTTTACTGGAGGAGATCGAGCCAATGCTCTGTTGTTTTCACGCTACACTTGATCTATTATTGGCGATTATCATGATTAATTGTCATTCATTGACCCTAACAATTATTCTCTTAATTACCTATATTCTTTACCTGGCACTGTGTTTATAGTGACACGCGCCCTGAGAAAACCGTGTCCATGGAATTCAATTTCATAAACAATCAAATTGTAATGGCGAGTCCAGAATTATATAATAAAACAATATCTAATCTTTTTATCAAAAATATTTTAGATGGTACAAATTCATTTCAATATTAAATCAGGATTGCAATTCAATTTTACCCAAACGATAGATTTACAGTAAGTCAAGTTAGTGAGAGATTTAGTTATGTAAATAATTTAGAAAATAAATAAATCACACTTAAGATAAAATAAAATTATTAAAATAATTATGTAAATACTTGCACTTTATGCATAATCTCAGAACACATAAAATAATGTCAAGACTTTTGTCAACATGCAATTATCGTGATCGATAATCGTCGGAGTTGTTAAAAAAATACTATTCATTACGTCCAGAAAAATACCAATCTTCTCCTGGGCTCGCCTATAAGTCAGACAGAGTTTTGGACCAAAATTTAACTCCCCCAAAATCCGACTCATAGGCGAGTTTAAAAGGTAAAGGGTAATATGGTGCTTCACACATCAAGGACATTATATATAGAGCTTTACACATATAGGGCTATTGATGCAGTGCTTTAAATTCATACATATAGGGCATTAATGTGGTGTATATCACTTAAGTCAAAGGATAACATTTATAACAATGCTTTATACACGTTTAGTATTCCCATGAGAATCTTCTTCAACTGCAACTTCTAAACATAAAATTCAGAAGTTGTAGAGGGTAACACTTTCATGATTTAAAGGAGGCTGATGCATTGTGACTTTTTAAAAGTAATCTTGGCTGTAATATATTTCAATTTCCAATCATTAATGCTAATAATAACACACAGCAAGTTTTAAAGATTATTTCATAACTTTTTAAACTGCCATAATATGGAAGCCGGTTGATGCCAAGTGAGAAAAATATTTTATCTGACAGCCACCAGACAATATTATGTACATGGAGACCACCCTAAATTTATTTGGCAGCCACCAGATAATTTTATGCAAGACCACCTGAAATTTATTTGGCAACCACCACAAAGTTATCTGGCAGCTATCTTTTTCACCTGGCTCCAACTGGCTTCCATACTTACATATAATATACACATTTGATCTGCAAAAAAAAACACCCTTTACCAGGGCTTTAAAAATTTCACAGGATTACTAATGGTCTATTCTTATAACATAATATATCCTTTATTGTTTTGTTTAGGATATTGAAAAGGCATATTTGGCATCCAGGAGAAATTACAGTTCAATAATAAAATTATTCTACTGACTGTCATTGCCTCTTACAGGATTGATTTACAAATTAATTAAATGGCAGTCAACTTCTGATTAGTGAATGATTAAATTGATGTGTAAATCATACCAGGCATGTAGAATTGAAGGAGATGGGAAGGGGGAGATGGCCTGCAGGCCCCACCCGACCACTTTTCCTCAATGCAAAAAAAGATATATTAGGTGACGCCCCCCCCCCCCTCTCTATTTTCTATAGTGGTATTGAATGAGAACATCAGCTCAAGCTCAATAACTATGAATTGAACCCATGTAGTGACGGAGGAGCTTACTACCAGACATGACTAATCGATCAGATCAGTAATCGATCAGTAATCGATCACTAATCGATAGTAATCGAACACTTGTCGATTGATTACATATACTAATCGATCAAACTCATAATGGTTACTAATATAGTTAATATATTTCTGTCCAGGAGCAATAACTCCTGCAATCTTAACTCCTGCAATCTTCCTAAAGAGAGACAAAAATACCTAAGGGAGGTCACTCCTATAGCTTTATATTCAACAGGACACAAAAATAAGTGCAAGCTGTCTGGAACAACATCAAGATTGAGTCAAATGCAGGAACTTTCATTATGTGTGCTATTAAGGCAGTGGTATCTGATTTCCAGTCTTTTACAAAGTCCTCCGAGTGTAACTAATAACACTGTATAGATCATAAACAAAATATTAAATATTCAGTGATTCAGTTCGGCATGCGCCCGGCGTAAATTACGCATTGAATTTGCTCAGGACGTATATGGTTTCAATAAATGCGTATCCCAATGGACGCATTAGATTGTGAAATAAATGTATAGTGTTTTCATTTTTGCCAGGAATTAGTGCAAAATCTGAGCTCCATGATGTACAAGACACCTGAGTACAAGACACCCGAGATATTCCAATGACAAAAATTGTCAGTTGTAATTTAATTGATCGACACCCACTGCATTAATCACTGAAACACAATAATATATGACATAATGTTGAGTAGAAAAAACTTGTCCTTAACTGTTGTTACAATAGCAACGAAAAATAATATAATTTTTTACATTATCAGGTAGAGTTAAGCATTTTTACAAAGTGACCCATGATAGCCATTTTAAAAATGAATCATTGCCGCTAAATGGAGCTTGATTTACACTGAGTTAGCACAACTTATCTATAATTAGGCAAATGCTAAATGGTTTACAACTATGCTTATTTCTGAATGTGCTGGAATAAACTTATAACACTCCATTAATTTAAAATATATATACTGATTACATTAGTGCAATAATGTGACTGCTTCGTGAGTCGTTCAATTCTGTATCAAATGACTTAGAGTTGGCAGACACTTCAAATAAAAGAACAGTTCTAATATTTCACCTTGAAGTTAAAAATTTAAAACTTCAAGAGAACTATATCCAATTACACAACTGTATATAGCAAGATTAAACAAGACCTACACAGATAACGTTATCTTGATCAGAGAACTCTGATAACACTGGAATTCTGGGAGCAAACAACAGTGTACGATATTTATTGTGTTCCCAGTCTGTCCTAACTCTGTGTTAAGGACACAATCGATCTCGGACATCCACAGAGCAGTTACAAATCTATATATAGCTTTTCCTTTTCTTTTATAATTATAGCTATTATTTTTGGATATTTCATCGATAATTCAAATTGGCTAGTTTAAAGTACAAGAATTGCATCACATCAAATATTTCTGAACAATGGATATGCTAAATACGAACAAATTAATAAGCTCCTATACAAAAATGATCTTCCAATTGATGGGCTTGAAGCTGTTGGTTACTAAACTAGGCTACTATAAATCAGCTTTTATTGGTACATCGTCCATGTTAAAACTGTTTCCAGTAACAACCTACAGTTAACATAAGATAAACTAGGCTACTATAAATCAGCTTTTATTGGTACATTGTCCATGTTAAAACTGTTTCCAGTAACAACCTACAGTTAACATAAGATACACTTTATGGATGATTTTCTCTCAGTCTGATGAATATTCATGAGAAAATGGTTCTAAATGTGAATTATCTGAATAATATTTTGATCTTGAAGGTGAATAACAGTTAGATTAAAGTTATTAACCTATAGATCCATCAAGTTTACCAAAAATAAAGCAGATATGTGTACTGTGTATGTCACTGGTGGTAAGTCATGTGACTGGTGGTAAATCATGTGACTGGTGGTGAGTCATGTCACTGGTAATGTGACTGGTGATAATTAAGTCATGTGACTGGTGGTGAGTCATGTGACTGGTAATGTGACTGTTGGAAAGTCATGTGACTGTTGGTAAGTCATGTCACTCATGGTGTTGTATTGTGACTGGTGGTAAGTATTGTGACTGGTTAAGACCCCTGGCTAGACCTACTCTATATCTTTTATCCACAGTCCTTCCCATGACATAGGTATTACCAACAAACAAGATAACACCTTCAGTATAGGAGATACGGTAATCACATATAATCTACCTCATATACATGTACAGCTGCCTAACCTGACAAATATCTACATTAACCAATGAAACAAAATTCCTGATGGTGATAAACCCGACACACTGATAGAGACGTTAAAAAGATGATAATTTAAAGTAGTAAAAGTAGATTTCTTTCTTTTCACCAGCTCAGTTGGCTTGATGACAAAGGAATATTTATGATATGATAGGAGGATTTAAGACTAATGTAAAAGTAGAGTTATATGTACAATAACCTGTTTAAAGCTGTGAAGTGACAGGGATTGAGGACAGATGTTTTAGAATTTCCAGCATCCAATAAATAAGTGCCCCACAAACCAGCATAAATGACCCTCAGAGGAAAAAACTGCTTTTGCGGATAATTTAGAGCCACAAACAAACTCTTCAGAAAGGTTAAAAGCTTGACAGCAAGTACCTTGGGAATTACAGTGGAGCCTCGTTAATCCGGACACTTTGGTTCCCAGCAAAATCGTCCGGATAAATGAAGCGTCCGGATAATTGAATCGTACATTTTTATCTTTACATAAGTAACCAATATATGCCTACTTTATTGATGCATAGTGAATTAAACACATTCTATCATTGGATTTGACAATTTGCATTAGTAAATAAATTATGATGATGTTAATATTTACATGTATTTCAAAGCACTAAAATTTAATGTACGTGTTCAGCGTATTTGCCTGTGCTTACATTGTACGTATATATGAACCCTACAAATAAATATACAAAACTGTGTACCGTATGCACTAAAACAAATAATGAAGCACTGTATGTAACTATAAGTAAATTAATCATTAGTAACTAACATAATCATTTACACTTCAAACATTTCATCATACTTTTACTTCTTAAAGAGGCCTGTAATTTCCATCTGTCACGATTCTCGGGTTCGGTGGTCTGTTAAAACAATCTTCATCGTCCAAAGTTGATATAAAAATTTTGTGATTATCATGTCAGTTGACAACATTCTTTAACCAATATTCAATCTGCCAGAGTTTATATTTCTTGTTCTATAATTATCCAAGACAATATCGGGAGAACAAAAATCATTTAAGCTCGTAATATCAAGACCTACTACTGGCTTTGATCTAGCCACGCGCATCTATTATTTTCATTATGCGATAATAACGGAACAAAACTCGGGTGAAACTAACATTACGGGTACATACAAAATTTAATTGTCATTTTCCTTAAAATGGTAATTTTCTCACTTCTACCCAGAGTTTAAAGATTCGAAAGCAATAAAGCGCTACAACATCTAAACAAGAATCAATCGTACACAGGTACATTCTACATGCGTGACATTCTAAACGTTAAAAACTTATACTACATGTGTATGAACATACATGTATATTTCACGCCAATCAACAGTATAAAATCCAGAATCTAGAAGTATAATCTACACTCTTTAGATTTGAATAAGCCGATATCAATTTACGAATCAGTACAACTGATATGTGTAGCAGTTAAAAAATTATCAGTACGGCATGATGTTTAATTTATTAATACGATTAGGGTATTGATCAAGACTATAAATTAATATGCTACAGATTTATTTACAAAATTCAACACTACACGCAATAAAGATCTTATGTACGAAAATTGGCAATACAATGTCTCGATCGGCACGTGCTATCTAACGGACTTATCATCACACACCATCTAATTGGAGGGAGGTGATGACAGGGTACAGGTAATCGCTTTAATTAGACAGTTTGGCTTGTTTTCTTTATAATTTACGCCTTGCTAAAATTGTCCGACACAGACCTTCCCTAAACAAAATTACCATTCGGATTAACGGTACAATTTTCAATGCATTATAACGTTTTGTAGTAAAAAGTGACCGTCCGGATCCGGAACGCGAATTTCAGGATTAATGATGCAAAATAACATATAAAAATTCCGTTCCCTAGAAAAATCGTCCGGAAGGTGAAGCGTCCGGATTAATGGCGTTCCGGATTACCGAGGCTCCACTGTATATAGATTTTTGTAGAATGTCTTAACTTCCCTTAAAATTTCATTTTGTTTTGTTATTTCTATTTGCATTTCATTATCAGTTTTAATTACCTTAGGTATTATCTTATGATTTAGAAAATAATTTGTTGGGTTTTTTGCCTTCATTGATCCATTTAGAACAAACCAGCATAAATGACCTTCATAGGAAAAAACTGCTTTTTGCAGATAATTTTGAGCCATGGTACAGACAAACTCTTCAGAAAGGTTAAAAGCTTAACAGCAAGAAAAACTAGGTCATGAGGCAGAATCTGATGAAATTTCATGGGTTTCTTTTTTATTCCAGTTCCAGAATAATGTTGGACAATGTCCATCTTTTGTCAGTGAATGTGAAATCCTGTATCCTCCAGTGCTAAAAGTGCCTTTATCACACAAAACAGGGTACATGGATGAGAAGAAGATGGGTGTGTATCAACTGAAGAAATCTAATAAATCTCAATTGAGCAGATACTTAATGACACATCACTGAAAGGCATCCCATTCCACTGGTATTGGTGTAGTCGAATTTCTGCAAGAACTCATTTACAGCATATGCCGTGCCTCAAGAGAACCTTATACTGACAAATTGTAGGGCTTGAAGAGCTGCCAGGATCGGGACCTATTAGGGCTGTCAACAGGCTTCATTACTTGTGAAGGACATGACTCCTACATGCAATATGGCTGAGAAGTTTAAACTACTGGAGAGTTCCTCCTGATGACAGATAACGTCTTCACATGATGATGTTTTCGTTGTTTTTCTCTTCATTGATTGAGGTAAAATTGTTCTTTCTGAACACATGAGGAAATTTTATCTCTGGTTTGGGGTTTACGAGTTTTAAGGGTATATTCTAATTTCATGCACTGCATGTACAGTAATCATGTTTCATATTCAATGTCTCCGACCACAATGTAGATCACAAAAACCTTAATGGAATTATTTTGAAAGATTTGACTGAATGTAATGTAAATGATTCACAGAAAAGTTTTAATTCATATTAAATTCCACCAATATTTCAGATATAGTAAGAGCCACACAAAACTTTGTAATTTTGTGATTTAAGTCAAATCACAAGAAATTCCTTAGTGCAAAGAGTTCATAAATATAACTCTTATTTTAGTATATTAATAGATTATTTTGCTAGAATTAATCTACTTCTGTACAACATTCCGATTGGTTTAAATATCCTGCAGTATACTTTTAACGTCATATTATTAATCAATCCTCATTTTATATGTACTTTTTCATACGTATACATGTACTACACATATTGCTAGTGTCAGGATAAAGTCACTAGTCTGTCACACAAATACTGACACACATACAGAATACGATCTTCTCTGACAGAAGAGCTACTGGTAGTCAGACACACATACAGAATACGATCTTCTCTGACAGAAGAGCTACTGATAGTCTGATACATACAGAACACGATCTTCTCTGACAGAAGAGCTACTGGTAGTTGGACACACATACAGAACACGATCTTCTCTGACAGAAGAGCTACTGGTAGTCGGACACATATACAGAATACGATCTTCTCTGACAGAAGAGTTACTGGTAGTCTGATACATACAGAATACGATCTTCTCTGACAGAAGAGCTACTGGTAGTCTGATACATACAGAATACGATCTTCTCTGACAGAAGAGTTACTGGTAGTCTGATACATACAGAATACGATCTTCTCTGACAGAAGAGCTACTGGTAGTCTGATACATACAGAATACGATCTTCTCTGACAGAAGAGCTACTGGTAGTCGGACACACATACAGAATATCTTCTCTTATTGAAGTCATGCAGTCAGTCCAACACACACATACAGATCGACATCCCTGACAGAACAGGATCTGAGTTCTGAATGAGAGAAAGTTTGCTGGCTTTGCATTGAACATGCACCTATTTAATAAATCACCCTATCAATTTTAGCTGATAGATCAGGAATAAAAATTCTTACCACTGTCATTGCTCTGAATGCATTCTGAATTATTTTCAATGTCAAATACCATCTAGGAACTTACCTACAAAAAAAAAACAAGTCATATTAATCAATATTGCTCATTTAACTAATTATACATTTGTCAGCATGTCACATATATGATGATACCAGCTTTGAAGGACATCATTTCATGGCATATTTCTGACATTTTCTCTAAGTAAATGTCATTTTTTCATCTCCTTCATATGAAAAGTTCTTGTATGGTTTCAAAATAGATTTCAATTTTATATTGTAGTACATTGCATATTGGTCTGCATATCTGATTGGTTAGATCACTAAACTAGTATTGTAAGGATCCGGGTGTTATTGTTAAATTCTAGACCCTCATTTGCTACATATATATACAAACTTCTGCCTAGGAGCTGATTTTACATATTACTTGGAGCTATCAAAATTATACACCAACTCTAAATCAGACATAGTAATATACCCTAGGATTTTTTTGTAGAAATGAGATAGAATGCAAGTGAATTGTACATGAAATGTCACGTCGAGATATGATATATTATTGAGAAACATTGCGTATGTCCTTAAAGGGCATCATGAGAAATTATATATTATTGAGAAACATTGCATATGTCATTAAAGGGCATCTGTGATTATTATACAATTATCAAATGTCCTTCACATAGATCAAATGACCTTCACATTTTTATCAAATGATTTTCACATATTCATAAAATATCGGAGTCCTTCGGATCTCTGTTTCAATGTTTGAGGGATCGACTGATGGACGCATGTAGACTTACAGATGATAAACATGCTGATCCCCGAGTGTCACAGGAGAGCTTCAAAACCAAAACAATCAACCTTAGTTACTATTATAGTATACTATTAAGCAAACTTAGTACAACAAGCAATATACTGATAATAATTGCCATGAGGTCCAAGCTAAGGCCATATAACACATGTGTACTTATTTGAAATCTGATGTTGTAATCATGACTAACCCTTGTTGGCAATCTTAATTCATATACATGTACTCATTTGTGCTCTTATGTTCCACCAACGGTATTAAAGGTGCTTAACTATCAATTATACTAAGTAAAAGGTCCACATACAGAATCTGCAGACCAAGAATCTAACTTATAGCATCCTCGTAATGTCAAGGTTTTGTGATTTCGCACCTCCTTGTGTGGAGATACATACCATCACTAACATAGACCTTCCGTGAGGACGAACTTCTGATGAAACCTATACACACCCAGTAAAGAGACAGTCACACAGAATTCTAGAACAAGGAAGTTTCATTTCTTAGGAGAATATTGAGCAGCTTTAACTCCTAACTTTAATATACATGTAATGGTGCAAAGGGCAACTAATATCATATTATGACCCGATCTAAACCCTCAATTTGCTCAAATCAATCAAAATAATTAATGTAATAAAACGTCTCTAATAAAATAATTAAACACAGTATAAAGAGCTATGATAAAACATGACTTGGTGTTGCCTTACCTTGGAGAGAGCTTAAATGTTCAAGCCTAATATGACCGAGAATATTTAATGGACCATTGGACCTCAAAAAAGGAATCTTTTATACACCAATCAAAATAAAAAAAATTCTAAATATAAAAACATGAACCTAGCTATAGAGTTTCTCCTAAAGATCTAATTCATGGTATTTTGCACACATAACAATCACCTTAGAGAATTTGTCCAAAAAAAGTCAATGGAAAAACGAGCATGTCTGCATGTTATTCAAGAGAATGTTCATTATAAAATATTCATAGAATATATGTCATAAAATATACACAGAGAGGGAGAAAACAATGTGATCTAAACAAAGGATCTAAGCTGCAAAATGTAGAATTGAATGGAGCTTGATTATTATTGTCTTATTGTAGTGACTCGATCCACTGATGAAAACTGATTCCACTTATCAAATTCCAACCAGGCCAATATGATGAAATGTCTCCAAGCTGATCAATATGATGAATATGACAGAACAGTTCTCTGTATACCCTCATAAGTTAAGTATATACAATATGTAAATCATCATAATTATATGAAAATTGCACAAAACAAGCAAACAAATTATGTCATGATATTATTTAAATATAATCATGAAAGAAAAGTGAAACAATGCTTACAGGGTTTCAAACTACGGGGGCTTTCTCACATCGATATCTATACTATCCAGCCAAATCACTGTTTTTGTCAGGTAGCGTGTTCTGTTTTCAATTTTTGAAGTAATCTCTCGATACTACTGTTGCCTTACCATTGAGGGAATTAAACAACATGACCTAAATAATAAATCTGCTCCCCCCCCCCCCCCCCCCCCCCATTCATTGATGTCATCAATTTAACAGTGTCTCGATCATGTCCTTGCACGTTACCACCATTTAAAAATATAGTCAAAATTAACAAAACATTGAGATATGTAATTCTTTATATTCAATTTTCCCAGTGCAACACTTTTTAAACAGAAATATGTTTTGAAAAGCCAAACATACGAGCATTGAGTTAGTGAAAGCAATAGCGTGCCTGCAGTTGGGGGATGGCAGATCGAATCAGAGGACAATTGGTAAAAGAAAAGACGGCAGATTGCCAGACAGAAGGTTCTGTCCACTACACATTGGCCTTCAGACCTCAGCCTAGGAGGAAGAATGAGACCTGGAGTAAGAATTGGTGACCACTGACCAGTACATAACATTACTCCAACACAGAAATCTAGTCAAATGTCCAGCATGCAAGGATATATAGATTTCAAGATTTAGTACGACTTAATTGTCATGCTATTATGATATCATCTTTTAATGTTCACTTATACATGATAAAACTTGATTGAGTATCTCATCGTATGTAACAGTTAACATGTAGACACAAACTGACAATAATAGGGCCCCGCCCCGTCTACAGCGGGGTGCCCTATCGTGAACCTGTGTAAGTGCCCCTCTGTAAATGCTTAATTTCTGTACTGGTTACCCGGGGCCCTGTACTAAAGTGATGATGTGAAAAATTTATACCTATTCTTATATCAATGGATTGAGTGATATGAAGTTTTTGACTTAGCTATTTTTAAAAGAATTGCATGGACCTTCAATTTAGCAAATTTCAGGGATTTAACAGTTTTCCAGACTTTTTTGGGCTATATCCCTGCAACTATTAAACTGAAAATTTATACATAAACTTTTATTAATGGGTATACGGATCACATTTGAACTTTGCTGACCTTTTCTGAAAGAGTTATGGACCTTGAACCTAGCAAATATGCCACCCTTTTAATTTAAATTAATGCCACCAAAGATTATATATATCTAGTTCATTCTAGTAATTGTTTTGTATATATTCACAATGTTTAATAGAACAAAAAAATTATCAATTTCTATTTACAGATATCAATACGGTATATCTTCTTTCTTTTTTTTTTTTCTTTTTTTTTTTTTTATACAGATATCAATACAGTATATCTTCTTTTTTTTCTTTTACAGATGTGTTTGTTCTCATTACTGGTGATTAATTACAGGTGCCCCTGTACCAGTTAAAAAGGTCTTCTTGCTAAGTGTAATGTTTCACTTTCTCAATACATGCATTTTGACACTATAATTAATGTTTCACTTTCTCAATACATGTATTTTGACACTATATAATGTTTCACTTTCTCAATACATGTATTTTGACACTATATAATTCCCAATTTTGTCTTCACCTTGTCTATAATGTGACACAAATGCCATGTCGGATTAAGCAGGTTTCAGTGTACAAAATACTGTGTTCACTGTAATCAATACTTCACTATATCTGGGTGTTTACTTTAAGCTGTTTATCATATAAGCTAGCTTTACTGTCAGAAAAGCTTATCCTGGAGACAGAGTGCCTCAGGTTCCGAAGTGAACCGAGAATCTGTAACAATCTGTGTACACCTACTGGCTTCAGAACAGAGGGGGGATGTGAGGATTCAAACAGATGCTTTCTTTCATTGTTTTATGCAACTGCTTTGAATAAAAATCTAAGAGGATGCGAAATTTTTCATTTTTTCAATCTAAGATGTCTGTTCACAATCTCAACACCTTCCGTGCAGCAAGATCATTATCTGCTAGCACACTAAAGCATTTTACGACTAATTCATATTATCAGCTGAGTGAGTCTTCTGAACAGTAAGACATAAACAGGGGAGGGGTGTGTATGCTAGCTATATCTACATTCATCATTACTTTGGAGGCAAGTTTTCTATTAATTAGCATAATATGCAGAGCACTTCTAGAGACACTGTATAATACTGACCAAGACATGGGTATTGAAAACATTTGGAAAAGTTTGAAGCTATGATACAGCCTCATTTTTAAAACTGAACTGCAATGGTAATCAATGTAACATTGTAATCAGTGTAACTCAAACTGTAATTCATGTAAAACAAATAGTAATTTATGTAACATGATTTTAAAAAACGAATTCAAAGATGAGCTCACAATTATTACCAACATTATCCTCAGACAATTAAGGTATATTTCTACTTCCTGTCTAGAGAATACATCTTACATTACGACTTTACCCCTCTGTCTGAGGTACGGAATATGAGAGGGGGGTGGACAGAACATCCAGTAACGATATGTATAGGCACAATGGCTTAATATGGTGTCGAATCTTTCCAAGTGTTATTTCCTTTATGATATATTTCAAAATTCTAAAACTTGCATAGACAACATGGAAAATAATCAGAACTGGTCGAGATAAACACAAATAAGGACTAGTTACTGTAACATTTTTACCTGTGGGTTAGGAAGGGAGACCCTTCTTTTGCTGTTTTGCTTCAGCATTTGAAGGAGGGCCATTTCAGCATTGTCTTCATCATAGAATTCTTGGACTTCCTTTTCATCAGGAATGGCCTGAAGTGACCTACGGCGTGGCCGATGGTCCGGAGGCTTAAGGAAATTCATTGCGAGTGACCGTGTGATAGCTTAGCAGAATAATTCCAACAAAAGCCACAGAATAAAAGCTCAGAAATCCACTCTTATGAAATTTCCTGTCACTAAATTACAAATCCTCCTGTTAAGAGCAAACACGACAGATCATGGGTGCACCACTAACGATTACAGAGTCATTGATTGGAAAATTCGCATCCTGGATGTTTATTACGTTGTCTAACCGAGGTAAAATGCTGTATGTCACAGCACTGAGGTCTAGCAATGGGGACAAAATTCAATTTGCAATATTGGATAATTCTATATTGTGAATCTCCAGTGCTGTCTATCACCTATATATACTTAATGCATTATTTCTCCGAATCTTCCCAGTTCTACACCTCAGAAACTTATGTCCATCAACATTTTCCTCCCAGAAAAAATACGATTTTGTTTATGGAATTGGTTCACACGCATCCTGCTACTTTCCAATATTTCGTTATCTTCAGGAAATCCTCAGTGAGTACTCTTACACATCCAGAATTTGTTTCAGCAAATTGTTTGAAAGTCAATCACTCATACTGCCTAAAATTGAGTAATACATTCAAAACACCCTGCTTAAATTGCCATAAAAAGATATCAAATACTTCATGTGCTGTATGTCAACTTTCAGAAGATTTTCATTGTCTCTACGTTGGTCTCCGAATTGTTAAACAAACACATAAAACAGCACGTGGAATATTTGATATACCTCTATTAAAACTTAAATTCTAGTCAGGGACATCCATAAACTTAAAAAGACTGCTGCAAAACTCAAAGGAAATGAATCAAGATTATAAATGGATATTCCCAAAAATTATTCCTGAACACATTATAAATGGTTCTTTTTGAAACGTATTCAAAACATGAAATTTATTGAAATTGTCCAAGCAACATTCCAAGTTATAAACTTTTTTTTTCAATTTCAGCCACCTTCTCCAACAAGAGGCAGTACCACAAACTCTCGTCTTGAAACTGAACAATGTAAAAACCTCCCAGAATCCTGATAAATTATCTTGAAGACCTCCACCTTAATAAATCAAACTTTGTATACACAAAATCAATAGTACATCTAGATCATTAAGCGATTTGTGCAGCTCCTTAATCTCCTCACAATCAGTACTAGTAGTGATGACTTAATACATATGACAATCTGATCCCTATGACCTACCTACAGCAGACTCTGAGCTGACAAATCATAAGATGTTTAATCCCGTAACGCACCACTTGATCTTAGCTAGATTTTTCCAAATTAGCCTTTACTGTATCAGAATCATATTAACATGGTGTAATGTATATCAGTATCAATTTCACAGATTTACAATGTCATCAATATTTAACGGGTTTTTTCCTTCGAAACATCAGACAGAACATTCTTTTTTTTGAAAATGATTTGAAGCTGATGATGCGAATAGTTAATTATATAATGCGTATCTGAGAAAGAAATGAAATTCTTAATTCGTCAGTGATCATGACTCCAGGGTATTGTCGAGGGTTTGTCAATCAGTTTACCATTAAGGACTGTCAACAGCGGAGAAAATCCATTACATTTACTTTCGTATTTTGCAAGTTCGCAAAATTGCTCAAGTCTATCATTCTCCGAGATTGATGATATAGTGAACATTAGTGTATATGATTATACATCTCAGACAAAAGCAGAGGTGCTACTTGTATTAATATCTTATCCAACGAAAATATATAGTGATAATTAAATTAGCCCCACGAGTATCGGGGTGAAGATTCCCAATAGTATAATCCCTGAAATAGATAAAGTATACACGCTCGATTAACCATCACACTTAAGAAGACAAAATTTACAGGGTAAGAATAAATACACTTAAACCCATAATTATGACATCTAGATTTTTATTCAACGTTGCAAATAAGAGGAGTCAAGTTACGATATAACCTTCAGAATCTATCTATCTTTATATATTAATATCGTAATCCAATATAATAATTGCCCTCTATCATAATCTCACTAAGTGTCTACTTTGGCTACTAATCCAAAAGAATAACGACATTAAATCCCACACGAAAAACAAGAAAAGTCACTAGAATCCATCACAGGGCATACTGGCCAATCAACTCTCCAGATGTATGAATCCTGAATTCAAAACACATCTCCACAGACTCAAAACCATTTAACCACCATTTGTGATAGCCCCATAAACAAAATATTCAATGTCAGATGAAATTCATAAACTATGAAAAGCATTCACAATTCCTGGGTGCTCCTCCATGTACAGGCAGCAGAAGAACTGGATCCTGATAATCCGTACAAGTGACAGAGAGGCCAGAATTCCCTTGTCGTTGTCAAGATATCTTACATACACTGTCAATTATCAATGTCTGCGAAATAACACAGCCTCTGATTCTAAACCTCTGTAGCATCAAGTCTTCTGATTTTCATCATATTGGTGTAAATATATATATATATATATATACAAAACCTATTTTCAAAGAAAACATAACTTCCTAAATCATATTCTATAAAACATGTATAGATATCAATGAATTTTGCTGACTAGCCGTGATAACCAATAACTGCCAACTTCAGAAAATCATTCAGCTCTCATTCCCAGAATTCCAACCCTCACCATGCTACCATAAAAGTGCAATTTACACCAAGTCTGCTGATTAATAAATAAAACACCATTAAATTGGTCACAGTATTCTTCTTCCTTATTCCCTTATAGAACAGTGAAAACACACTGCACATGTACCATTACAATTCTGAAATCTGCAACTGCAGAGGAAATGTAGAGAAGGTTTCTGAGTTCAAACTGACTGCATGCTGCATTGATTATCAACAAACGCTAATTGATCCGAAAAACCAGGGAAAAAACCATCATAAAAAAATACGATGATAGCAATCCCATGTAGCAATAAGATCACAGAGTATCCATTAAATAGTGGCGTCCTGTTCAAACGCCCAACAGACTTATTACTGTCACTAATAGATCAAGCTCATCATAAAGCTTGAGAGTTCCGAGGAACACTCCATTACTGATAGCACACATTTACTGCATTGCTTACACTTACACTCGAATCAATACTCCCAACACCCGAATCAATACTCACAGCACCTGAATAAATACTCAGAACACCTGAATCAATTCTCGCAACACCCGAATCAATACTCCCAACACCCGAATCAATACTCACAGCACCTGAATCAATACTCAGAATACCTGAATCAATTCTCACAACACCTGAATCAATTCTCGCAACACCCGAATCAATACTCCCAACACCCGAATCAATACTCACAGCACCCAAATCAATACTCAGAACACCTGAATCAATTCTCGCAACACCCGAATCAATACTCCCAACACCCAAATCAATACCCACAACACCTGAATCAATACTCACAGCACCCGAATCAATACTCACAGCACCCGAATCAATACTCACAACACCCAAATCAATACTCACAGCACCCGAATCAATACTCACAACACCCAAATCAATACTCACAGCACCCGAATCAATACTCACAACATCCAAATCAATACTCACAACACCTGGATCAATACTCACAACACCCAAATCAATACTCACAACACCTGGATCAATACTCACAACACCCGAATTAATACTGACAGCTCCTGATTCAATACTCCCAACACCCGAATCAATACTCCCAACACCCGAATCAATACTCGCAACACCCGAATCGATACTCACAACACCTGAATCAATACTCACAACACCCAAATCAATACCCGCAACACCCAAATTAATACTCGCAACACCCAAATTAATACTCTCTTTATCAAAAACTAACAAAGTGAAAAACGTCCACAATACAAGTACTCTTGACAGTATCACGTCCAATCGCAGCCAGTGATACACACAAATCAACGCATTGTTATAGACTTAGAACATGTTCAATTGTCACTAATCCGCCCGCTTAATCCAATCCAAAACCTATTGATACGGCTTTTATGTGGTTCAATATCCTCTGTCTACAACTGTCTATCCGTACACCAGCACACAAAAAGTTACACAATAATTTACAGACATGTAAACACTGGGAATTAATAGAAACCTTTTGTCCTGGGGTTGAACCTTTATTTAGTGTTATGAATTACAGAGCCCTCTGTTTTTCTTAGTCTAACTCCGTGATGAAATAACATACTCCAAAAAATCTAAAGATTGCTGAAGAAAAGTAATCAATTTCTGGCCAGTATAAATATATTGCTAATAGTTAGCCAAATCTAATAATCTTGGAATAATGTGAACTAAGTATATGTAGCTACAATACCTGCCTGATACTAATTAATTGACCACGGTGATCAAACAGACAACATAAGCTTTATCTATCGCTACTACAGACATACAAAACATACATGTACCACAATATGCTAAACCTTTAAATTATATGATAATTAGTATCTCCACAGTGTGCTTGATAATTCTATAGTGAGATATATATATATGTATATATGTATATATATATATATATATATATATATATATATATATATATATAGTATAAATCAGATTGCACTACATGAACTATCCGTTAAATGTTGCCTATAAGATAATATAAACCGATATTAACTTCTGAGGAGTACAACAACCAATTCCAGACTGATCTCTGACCTGTGCAGAGGGACCATATGTGTGACACAATATTCTCAGATTCCCCTAAAACAGCCACTCAGAGCTAGGACACACACTCCTCGTAAATTTATCACCTCAATACCCCCAAACATGTATGTCACTCCAAAATCCTGTCTCACTGACTAGATCGACTCTTGTTTGCACAATTCAGCCATCAATTTCTAGTGCACAACTGCGCATTATGGGAAAGGAATATTTTCAGTTCACAAGTCGCATAAAATGTCAGTACCCTTGGGTATATAGTGAACACATCCACACACAAAATCAGGTACTCAAGTGAACATCATTGGGACATTAATACAAAGTCATAAAGCAGCTAGCACACCTTAATTGATTCATGAAGTCAACAAATAATAGTTATTTTTATCAAATGGTGCATACACAAAATATCTCAGCATATCAGTTATCTTGTCAAATCACGACAGTAAACACTTCTAGACTTGGTTCGGCTCCAACACTGGGAGGATTCTCTGAGCCAGAAAACATGCATTGACTGGTAAAACAGTGGCTCTGCTGGCTTTTTTATGTCTCAGGTGTGTATCACGAACATTCATTTAAACACCCGGAAGTTATAATTGTACAGATACACAAAAAACTGTAACTGTTTAAATGTGGCTGAATCAGTCGGCTTGTTGAATGGATAAATAGCTACATATGACTTATTGTATTTGACTGGAGGAAGCTTATAATATCAATTGAATACTCCCAGACATAAAGAGTTTCAGAGACTAAGAGAATTATCTTGTCCCGAAGCAATAAATTCATTAATTATCAGCCCCTTATCTTCTCTCAGTGTTGTACCTCAGATTGTGCTTTGTAACTCTTGCATTCATTCCAAAGCCACGCTTCTTGACTCTGTGCCTTTGGTTTCTGTGCTTACGTCACACTAGAAACCCGTATTTAATCAATATGTGTAACATTAATGATTTCAAGATGTGGCTTTAAAAAAAAATCTTTTCTCTCCTCAGCATGTGCAATCATTTGCTACTAGGGGTTTCCCATTGATTTTGTTCACACACCTAAGAAGAGAAAGCTTTTTACCACAGCTTATAGGAGTAATATAAGCTACTCTATTCAGCAGTGTTTACCAACACTGACAAACTGATTTTACTTGCAAAGTTTTCAATACAGCTGAGTATTCACCTTTGTCTTCCTGGGCTTTTTGTTCAATGCTGCATGAAGAATGCAATGGAACTGTCAGTGTATACAATGGAGTGGATTGGGTGACTTTTAATGCACAATTATTTCAGTCATGCATAATATGACAGGCTCGTGGCACAGGTTACAGGATTTACATTTTTGTTTACAATAATCAAATTCTTCAGAATTCATTACCATGACAACATTATTGCATCCAAGACCGATTCAGTTGAATTGGGAAGTCTCTCCTGTTCCGATTCAATATTTCATACAGATTTCAATTCTCAAATCCTGCTCTCAAAGTGAATGCAGACAGCTGCCTTTAGGGAGCTCTCTATTCTTAGAACATCTGAAGAACCCGGAATAGGAGCTATGATAAACTCATTATAAAGAAATGAGGTCAAAGCAGGTCTAACTCGCAGCAATATAGTCACCAAATTTTGACACATTGACCTTAAAAGATGCATTACATTTCTAATCAAACTGTAAACAATTAAATATGCACTTTTCAAGTTGCACCCCAAAAGAATATTCTAAAAATACAAATTTTGAATGTAAATTTTAGTATGAATGACATCAATACTTTCCTTAAGATTTATCAATCTGTATAATTATAATCACACAAATTAATTCAGGGTTATAACAATATCGTCAGAGCTCTCGAAATTTATAGAAGAATGGATTTTACTTGGGAATACAATACATTGCTGACATTTTTGGTCTTCATAAGCGACATATTACCTTCGTTATCTAATATTGCTGAGGAGAACCATCATACAAGGTTCTACATCCATTAATTCATCTTCATAAACTGACAGTGTTCAATCGATTTTATAGGGACCTCTGACCATGCTAGTCTGTTCAATAGTCATGCCATCATTTTGACCAATCTTTTCTAAAACCTCATGCAGCTTTTTATTGACCTTCAAATCTCAGAGGCAGTTTTCTCCTCTCTCTCTCTCTCTTGTTAATTACTGTGGTTTTCTTAATATTCAAGGGCATCAATTTTTGTGGTCTTCATTAAATGCACAGTTTTGTGGATATTTATTTACATTCATGGCCAGATTGCAGTTTAAGTATACAATATGATGATGGCAAAACATTTTGATGAAATATATTATTTCATTTCATGGATCATCTTAACAAAAAAATGGCATATTGAAAGAATTATTGCTTATTACACATATGTGCCACAGTAACAATAAAGTCTCTCCTTTTATTAATTTATTCTATTTTTTGCTTCACTAAGTCTGTACATTATTACTATGAAATCTCAGAGAAACAATTATTAAATAATATGTATTTTTGTCTTCTTTCTGATGTGCAATTATTCTATATCTGAATTTCACACTATCATTAATCTTCCCATACACTGGAGTGAATAAGGCATCTATACAACCAATTTCTCTATATGATTCCCTCACTATTTTAATCACTTATTGATAGAGTTGCTCTGATGGTGGTCCATCATCTCTTTCTTACAAACACTTGTACATGAAATAGAATTGAAAAAATCACATCTTTGAAAGGTTTCCAAACCAATGTCAGATTTCCTGGAGTCATACCAAATCTGAGGACTTTTGAACTTTTCTGTATCTCTTTATAGTCTGAATTACTTCCCTTGTACAACCGAGCATCACTACATTAACTAATGAGGTACTTATCTGTGCTCTCTTCCCGAGCATTCAGGTGTACGTATGAATTGAATATTTAAGTTTTATACCATTGAATTTTGGTAACTCGAACATCAATATCTCAAATACCATGGATATGTCGAAGTGAGTCCCAACTACATTTTCTTTGTGTATTTATAGAATTCAATATCTCGAACCCTGTTACCATGGGATAGCTCAAAGATTTTTCTCGGCCCCTGATTGAGTTTGAGAAACGAGGTTTAACTGTACTTGTTTTACGAACTCTACTGAATATAACAGGTTTCAACTCAGTCAGTCATCCATTTAATTTACCTCAAGGTCAGTCGGTCTGCAGTCAATTTACCTCAAGGTCAGTCAGTCTCCAGTTAATTTACCTCAAGGTCAGTCAGTCTCCAGTTAATTTACCTCAATTTGTCGGGTCTCCAGTTAATTCACCTCAATTTGTCGGGTCCGATTAATTTACCTCAAGGTGCCGGGTCTACAGTTAATTTACCTCAAGGTGCTGGGCAGGTCTCCAGATAATTTACCTCAAGGTCAGTCGGTCTGCATTTAAATTACCTCAATTTGTCAGGTCTCCAGTTAATTTACCTCAAGATGTCGGGTCTCCGGTTAATTTACCTCAAGGTCAGTCGGTCTCCAGTTAATTTACCTCAAGGTCAGTCAGTCTGCAGTTAATTTACCTCAAGGTCAGTCAGTTTGCAGTTAATTTACCTCAACGTGTCGGGTTTCCAGTTAATTTACCTCATAGTGCCGGGTCTCCAGTTCATAGGAAGAGGGCTGAAATAGGCTATGCCTGCTGCCCAATCCAATTCACAAGTTATCAGTGAATAAAATATTGTTTAAAATTGATAAAAATAAAATAAAATAAAATCTCAAGGTCAGTTGGTCTCCCGCAGAAGGTCAGTTGGTCTCCAGTTGATTTAGCTCAAGATGTTGGTCTCCTGTTTTTTTATCATTATTTCTCCTCCTTACATTAAGTATCATTAAATCAGTCTTTTTGTGTGGTAACTTTGACCCCAGTAAATCCTATTAGCATGCATGCATTTGTGTCTTACAAATCAATCATACTTAAACAAATTCTGTTCTTAAATGATTCAGCCAGTGCATCTACAACACAAAGTCAAGAAGCCAATCAGAGACCTCCAAATGAAGAGATCAGACAAAAAATGTTCCACTTCAGTTCTATCAATAGCCCACACACACAGTGATTGGCAAATCAAATTCCAATGTTGAATTGTCATCATTTTCAGCAATCATATGTGCTATAGTCCTGAACTAAGACCTATTATAGTTGTACAAACATTAGTTACGGTGCATGAATTCATTTGGCAGTTAACTTCCAATTGATATCATAAAAAGGTCCAATTTTTATTTAGATAGATAGCTAATTATAACTCAGCCAAAGAACAAGGTACAATTGTATACATAAAAAGGCCCAAACAATTTCTCTCTGTAAAATGTGTCTGGAATTAACCTTAATCAGTGTTTTAAGAAAGTAAAATAAATGCCAGGTATACTATGTCAACAAAATCAGAATGATAGTCCTAAATGGATAGCATTATGACATCATGAATAAGACATTTCCCGCCTTTTTCTCAAAATAAGCCTGAAAACTGTCAAATGTCATACAAATTATTGCTCAGGAAAAGATGTGCGCATTTGTCGAGCAAAATGAAAATGATATATATTGTGTATTATTTTGAGATGAAAAACATGCTTCAATATGAATTTGCTCGACGCATGCGCTGTATGTTTTCTAAAAGGAAAACCACCTGAATTTGTGGATATTTTCATTGAAAATGGCATTTTTATGCCAACTTCAAGCTCTCGTCATATGACACAAATCATTTTGCTGATCAAACTGAGTGAATTTTGGGTTTGCTAAACTATTCCTTAATTGAATGGCAGGATTTGAGCTCCAAGTGAAATCAATATTTTGGGCCAGATGACTGTAGAAATTGTACCTACTTCTTTCACCAAATTTTGGGCAACACACAACAACTGTGTAAACCTCACAATCTTATAGGTGAATCAATCAACCGTGTAAATTAACCTCACAATCTTATACTGTGAATCAATCAACTATGTAAACCTCACAATCTTTTACAATGAATCAATCAACAGCCTCATATTTCTTAAATTGATGAAAACTACAACACTGTGGGATATTCTTTTTAAATTTTAATTAATTTCCTTTATCTCTCCACTGTCTAGGTTAAAGTAAAACAACCAGTTTGGGCAAATAACCATGATTTATATACATAACAAAGTCAAAGCGTAAGACAAAATAATGTACATAGAGCAAAACATAAAGCGAAATCATGGTTAACCTAATCTACTTCTACGGTTTAAGTTATATAATAACTAATATATAATAAAAAAAAAAAAAATAAAAAAAATTAGTATTATAAACACATTGCAATAATTCCTAATGTTTGGAAAATTTATGGTATAAAAACGGCCTAGACTGCGTGGCCTTGCTGCTAAAGGTTGCGTGGCCTCTGCCCTTCGTGAAATTTTCTAAAGTGATGCTTAACTAGAATTTGAAATGTCGAAGTAGGAAAATTTATGAACGTTGATTGGATGATTAAATTGTTATGATTTGAAATAAGATAATTAATAAGTATGATTGGTACAAAGGGGGGTTCCCCTAGAGGGTGCAATCAATTGTCCCTATAGGGGGGGTGTCCTAGATAGATCGAAATAGTAACAAATGATACTAATAAAAGACAACATTTGATTGGTTGATAAATTTAGATGATAGGCATAGTTACCAAAAAGCGAATGGGGCAGAGAAGTGTAAATTAATAATCATTAAATTAATTTAATAGTATAAAAGCTATGAATTTGGAAAGCTTCTAAGAATGGACCACTTTTGAGGAAAATTCAGAAATTGATATTATAGTAACCATGCACTCTCACACTATCTAATGCAATTAATACCGAAATTTCTATGTACAGTGTACCATACCTAAATTTCTATGTATAGTGTGCAATACCTAAATTTTTATGTACAGTATACAATACTTAAATTTCTATGTACAGTGTACAATACTTAGATTTCTAATTGTAATGTACAAAACCTGAAACTCTATGTACATGCAGTGTACAAGACCTAAATTTCTATGTACCACACAAAATGATTTTCTTTTGCATTACAATTTTGGACTTTGATTTCAAATTTGAGTGTCTTGACATTTGATTGCAAACTGCAAGATTTACTTCTTCTGGTGCTTATTCTGAGTGTGCAGGGATATCAATAAGATATATAGGAGTTATGGGACGGGTGTTTTGTCCCAAGTAGCAAATCATGTGTCCTTGACTTAATGGTTGAATGTCTAAAACAGCTGATCACAAATTATGTAGCTACTGAGAGAAAGATGGCTTCCACTTTAAAAGTTTTGCCACCATGCAATCAGATTTATTTGTATGGTCATGTGAAGGTTTGCCACTATGCAATCAGATTTATTTGTATGATCATATGAAGGTTTGCCACCATGCAATCAGATTTATTTGTATGGTTATATGAAGGTTTGAATGACACCAATAACATTTATTTGTATGGTCATATAAAGGTTAATGCCACCAATCAGATTTATTTGTATGGTCATATGAAGGTTTGCCACCATGGAATCAGATTTATTTGTATGGTCATATGAAGGTTTGCCACCATGCAATCAGATTTATTTGTATGGTCAAGATATTGTCTGACAATTTAGACATATTTAATTAAAATACAAAGCAATCTATAAAATGGGAGGCAGATCTTATAGTAAATCAGACTGAGCTGTACCATCCCTCAGATCCTGAAACTCCAAGGTGCAATTTGGTAAATTAAAGCAGAAGTGTGAGTTTTAGTTACATCTTAGAATGCTGGCTTATTTTCATACCAGAGAGCATACACAAGAAGAATGAAACGGTGATTGTTTTTCCTTACAGAGGTCACAGCATCAATAACTCTTCACTATCACCATTACACTGAAGGAGAAAACTGTATGTCTTTAATGGGACTATATAATCATATCGAATAGCCTGGTGTTTCTAGTTTCTATACAACTTCACAACCATGCATTCATCTTCTATTGAAGTCCCAGGAAGCTATAGTGCATGCATATATATATATATAGAGAGAGAGAGAGAGAGAGAGAGAGAGAGAGAGAGAGAGAGAGAGAAGAAAAGTTTGGAGAATATAAAAGTCAGAACCCGAATTCCTGGAGAAGAGTAAGCATCATGTTAAAGTGATTATCCAAACATCGAGGAAACGAAATTCTCAAGTTGTTCAAGCCATTTAACATTTGTATTATTGGAGGCCAAGGAAGCACTATTTGTGTACTGGTAACGTGTTAATCAGCATCATTCTGAGACCTTAAATCAAGTGCATGGTTTCAGCAAATATCTTACCGGTAATTAATTTCTAATGCAGAAGCAATTATACATGCACTAAATTCCTTGAAATAAGGCATAGTTTGACCAACACTGAATATATTAGTTTCATATATTTGCTTTCCATTGAGTATCAAATGGAAAAGTTCAACTGATTTACAGATCTAGAATTACAGAAACTATTTAATGTGTACTTGTAACATGTAATCATGCATGCAGTATCAATACTTTAGCGACTTTGAAATCAACAAATCATCAACGCCACAAGGACCCAATGAAATATGTCTTACTCTTCTTTAGTAAGTCGGGTCATTGACACGATCTCAGTAGAACAGGACATTCAGAAGTGCTATCAATTAGGGGTGAAACGATACGTTTCCGTTACAATATGATTATTGTAGAATTTAGGCTCAATTCAGTTACCGAGTATTTTCGATACGATAGATTTTCAATTAACATGGTAAGCGGAACAGATGATGTGGGGATGTGGTTTTCTAAATTTTTATTTCACATATTTTATTCCAACTAAATTACAACATAAACTCAGTAAAATTAATAATAATTTTTTGTAATCATAAATGGAAATTAATATGATTGACTTATAGAAGATATTGAAAACAAATTGACTAGACTGAATGGAATAATATGTGAATCGATTCTTTTTTTAACCCATTGACATTTTAAGAACAAATTTCAAGAAAAAATCATCTGGAATAACGACATTGGACTCTAAGAATATGATCAAGAATGTCAACATTTTCTATTTCTGGAGACAGCTTTCACTATGTCTCCTGCGGTGGAGAACACACGCTCAGATACAGATATAACTAATAGATACCCAGATAACATTTTACAATCTTGAAGAGTATTGGTCTTTCAACTGCACATACGCATTATTGTACGAGTCGGCCATTTTGATTTACATGTGTTTGTTCCCAATCCTGATTTTATACTAACTATTACTTGATTATCAATCTCGATATAAAAAGATGAACCGAATGGAAAATAAAACTTTCGTACCATGCATTGAACGGAAAAAATACACAGAAATGAATCGATATCATCATTTTTAATAACAAAACATAGTTTGGGTAGCCTTAACATTGCTGGATGGATGCTCACGGGTTCCTACATTGTGAGTACTTAGGATTAATTAGGAGACGGTCCCGTGGGGTGGGGGTGGTGGTTCTGTGAGAGCAGAGATGATTGCTGGGTACCTACATTGAGATCTGAATTAGGGGACAGTCCCAGGGGGTCTGAGAGCATAGAGATGAGGTAACTGACCTTGTGAGTATGGATTAGGGGGTGGTCCCCTGGGATCTGTAAAAGCATCAATAGATGATGCTGGGTACCCACATTGTGAGCTGGGTTAAGGGAGCATCCTAAGAGATGGTGTTGCATGTGGATACCCGAATTGTGAGTAAGATTAGGGGATGTTCCCGGGGGTCTGTGAGAGCATAAGATGGTATTGGGTACCTACCTTTTGAGCGGCATTCGGGGGCGGTCCAGGGATGGAACCCCTCCTCCGCCTCTGTTTGTGAATCATCTTCATCACGGCATTATCATCCAGTTCATCATCCTTAAACTGGATGACTTCGTGGTTGTCTGGAATAACCTGCAGGGACATTCGACGTCCCGGTCGGGTTTTGTTATCAATCCCAAAAAATTTCTTCATGTTTGTAATCCGTGAATGACTACAAACATCTATTGATCCCCCCCAAACTGATATCACACCCCAAAAACTGATATCACACCCCCCAAACTGATATCACACGTATGTAATATACATCCTGTATCTGCAAGTGTACCTGTCCGATTCCTCAAGGAAATAAATTGTATTCAATTTACAACGGGAATATACTCCTGAAAATGTGAGGGCGAAAATATCCTCAGGATTCCCTGATGACAGTGTTGTTATAACAGCACTCACTACTGCTCTGCTGGCCCATATATCTCTTTGATCTCGTAGTATGTAGTACTGCACTTAAATAAAGGGCTGTCTTGACCTACATTTCAGATCAATTCTTTTTGAAGATGCATTCTCTCAATATTTACAGCACAAAATGTCAAACTTTCTAGTTTTAAATCACCACGTTCAACACTGTTGAGTATACGTTTTCCAGTTCATCTACCAGAGCAGCACATTTAAACAGCAGATTACACACAGTTATATTCAGACCAATCTACAATTAACTGATTATAGGAAGGACAAGTTAATGCTTTAATGCCCAACTAATTAAATCTGGTGTTTAAAAGTTTATGGACAGGACCAAACTAGACAATGAAAATAGGGCATGTTTACCCAGCACATGGGCCAAGATCATCTGATCTAGAATTATCAAATTTGTACAGCCGGAGTACAGCTCCTTATTCAACAATTGACAATCGCTGATAAATTTCTACCTCTTCGTGTAGTCTATTTAATCTAATAGGTCCTTTGCACCTTGTGGTAAATACAACATGTCCTACTTCGTATGAAGAACAATGCAAGATATCCTCTCCACTTGAAAAATTTGTCACAAATCAATTTCACGATGACAACTGGTAATCATCGGCTTTCCGTGACAGTATGCTCCTTTACAAAATTTCAATACCTTTCATTTCATTCATTCCAAAGAGAAAAATATAGCATCCAGTTCTCGCTGAGTAATTAAATTCCTACTGTTTATACCGGCAGTTTTCAGGGGTTATGTAACTGTTAGTTTGTAAACACTAAAATTGTTCAATTATGCGCTGCTGTACTAGATGAGAATTTACTTCCGTCCTCTCGTAGGAAAATTGCCCAATAAGAAGTGTACCTCCTTGGTGATGCAGAATATACACAAGTTGCTTTCAATGCATTCCACTATAGAAATGACAGAGAGTCACCATTCTAGTTATATAAGCCATTCAATGCATTATTCACAAATGCAATCGAAACAATAATTACAGGTTGCACATGATGTCACTCAAGTATTAAACGAATTCGAAGCACGTGCTCAGAATGCAACTTATTAGAGTACATTTCCTTGCAGGATATCATGGGTTTCAAGGTGACCATGCAGCAAAACATGCAACTTATTAATCCATGTTTATTTATAGTATATTTATAATCACTGGATTCAAGGTCACTTGCTAATCAATATCGAAATCAGATCAAAAACAATGCTGAAAAAAGGCCAAGCAGAGTATATCCTCTCAGAGTTATGAACATTAAGTGCTCTCTGGGTCTTTGTGCAGCTGGTATTGGAGAGTAAAAATCGCAATCATCTTCCAATAACTTTAAATATCACAGCTCTTCTCCGCACTCCCCATTGACAAATTAAAAGCTAACAAGTGGTTCCTCTTCAATATACTGCCTGCAGCTGAATGCATGAAATCTACTTCAATATCATAAACCGGTCAGTTAAGAAACAATTTTGTTTAAAAAATTACAATTTTTGTTTCTCTTGCACTGGAGAATTTGCGCTCTCTGTTCGTGTTCTGCGTGGGTCTGTTGAATGTTTTATATGCCTGGCATTGAGATTTTTTTCTCTCTCCGTATATCGGCGCTTGTCAATACACAGTATAGGTTTTTTTTCAGTACTGAATTGCGTTGCAGTTCAGTGATCATCGACCTATAATTTTGCAGGAATGAAGACCTAGGTTCCAATCTTTAAATTTCTTGAACATTAAACATTCACCACAGAAATGATTGTCCCAATGTAAATCCAAAAATATAACCCAGGAGGGCAAAATTGAAAAGAGGGAACTGAAAAACCATATTGAATTTCGTCAAATTACCACTTGAGTAAATACATGTACAACAGATTTTGGTCTTTTCATTACAGAACCGCCTTTTTTCCATTTTGTATTTATTCTGAGCTGATCAATATTTAAAACATTTTTCTTCATATCTTTCTATCCATCACTATTATGTGTGTTCTATCACTCAAATATAAAAAAAATGTCCCTCACACACATACTAACAAAATGCTTGGTCATCAATATTCAGGGAAAACTTTAAAATGTACATACAATTGAAAAAAATGTTTGATAGATATGTTTTAATTACAGAGTATTTAGAATTAGCACAATAGATAGATTCAAAGTAGAAATTTGAAATTAGCATGGCAGCCAGGCATGACATTATCATCTCCACCTAAGTGTAAACAATGCATAATCACAGAACAAAGTTGCAAAGAAATTAATTCATTATAGAAGAGCTACAACACAATTTCCATTGGTCAGAGTAAAAATATTCCTATTTAGCAGCTGAGGTATCAGGGGATTAAGTGAAAATTTGATTTAGTTAAGCTAAGCTTTTCTAGATTACCACGATATTCAATTGCAAGCATTTAGTGGTCACAGTACTTGATTTAGCAGTGTTCTTAATTTAGCTCTGTTCATTTTTTAATTAGTTCATATGATTTAGTAGTTCACAAAATTTAGTGGTTCACATTATTTCATTCCTCATATGATTTCATAGTTCACACAATTTCATAATTCACATGATTTCATAGTTTACACGATTTCATAGTTCATTTGATTCATAGTTCACATGATTTAGTAGTTCACATGATTTCATAGTTCATAAAGGCACTACAAAATTGTACTTCAAATTGCAGCACCTAGACTGGTGTATCAGTGAAATGCGCATTGAGGATGAGAACAGTCAAACCTCATTATTTTGAGCTCAATGCCCCCCCCCCCCCCCCCCCCCCCCCCCCCCCCCCCCCCCAAGAACAAACTTCAAGATATCTAAAGTATCAAGATATTGAGGTTAAAGTACATCAAGTTATTGGGATTTCCAACTCGCTTTGACATATCAATTAGGCACGAAAGATATCAATATCTGAGATACTGAAGTTCAACTGTACATGTACACTGATTTCAGCACTGTCAGGTTACGCAGTAGAGGAGTGTGTGTACCTTTGTCATGTGTCACCTGTAGAGGAGGTGTGTACCTTTGTTTTTGTCACCTGTAGAGGAGTGTGTGTACCTTAGTCATGTGTCACCTGTAGAGGAGTGTGTGTACCTTTGGCATGTGTCACCTGTAGAGGAGTGTGTGTACCTTTGTCATGTGTCACCTGTAGAGGAGTGTGTGTACCTTTGTCATGTGTCACCTTTGTCATGTGTCACCTGTAGAGGAGTGTGTGTACCTTTGTCATGTGTTACCTGTAGAGGAGTGTGTACCTTTGTTATGTGCCACCTGTAGAGGAGTGTGTGTACCTTTGTCATGTGTCACCTTTGTCATGTGTCACCTGTAGAGGTGTGTGTACCTTTGTCATGTGTCACCTGTAGTCATGTGTCACCTGTAGAGGAGTGTGTGTACCTTTGTCATGTCTCACCTGTAGAGGAGTGTGTACCTTTGTTATGTGTCACCTGTAGAGGAGTGTGTACCTTTGTTATGTGTCACCTGTAGAGGAGTGGGTGTACCTTTGTCATGTGTCACCTGTAGAAGAGTGTGTGTACCTTTGTCATGTGTCACCTGTAGAGGACTGTGTACATTTGTCATGTGTCACCTGTAGAGGAGTGTGTGTATCTTTGTGTCACCTGTAGAGGACTGTGTGTACCTTTGTCATGTGTCACCTGTAGAAGACTGTGTGTACCTTTGTCATGTGTCACCTGTAGATGAGTGGGTGTACCTTTGTCATGTGTCACCTGTAGAGGAGTGTGTGTACCTTTGTCATGTGTCACCTGTAGAGGAGTGTGTGTACCTTTGTCATGTGTCACCTCTAGAGGAGTGTGTGTACCTTTGTCATGTGTCACCTGTAGAGGAGTGTGTGTACCTTTGTCATGTGTCACCTGTAGAGGAGCAATATATTACATTTCTGCCAAATCCTGTAAAATTTCATTAAGGAGCAATAACATGTGTTTAGTTATTTGAACATCCTCTATTGCACATTTCATTATTCACACATTTTATTAAATTAATAGAAAAGCAATATGAAATTCCATTTCACTCACCCTGGCATATTAGAACATGTAGCTGTACAGAGCTTTTAATATCTACTGCCATTGAATGTTTTGAAAGCTTGAGCTTCAAATTCTTTTCCACATCAAAATTTGCATCACAAACCAGTTTGATTCTCTCTCTCTGTTTCTCTCTCTCTCTCTTAATCAATCTCAATCAATCGATCAATCTCGCTCTCTTTCTCCTCCATTTCTCTCAATTGAAATTCTCATTTCTATTTATATCTGTATCTAGCTAATTAAGCCACTCCTTCATCCCTTTGTGAATACAATTCAATATATTTAATAGAATGATACAACATTCAAGATATTTTATCATCACTGTGTTTAATTAAAAACAATACTGATTACTAATTTTGATTGGTTTGTCGGACATAATATGGGATGTTGAACTCGTCATCAATGACTGCAAACTGATATCCCCTTTGTTCAGGAGTAAATTCGACAATGCATTACTTTCATTATATAGAAATAGGCACATCCACAATCTAGACACATTTACTAGTGTTTTGTTATTGATAAACCTAATGTAGTCAAGCGACAGGACAAAAACAAGGAATAAATATCTATATAACTTGTAGGGTTAATTAATTTAACATTGAGTATACTGATGTATATTTTTCTCTTTAAAAAGTAGTTTTAAAATCTCAGCACTTTTTACATGAATAGAAATTTTGGAGTGCTTTATCTGTAGTGAAAATCCCCCCCCCCTCCCAAACGTAAAAAAAAATCATCCATCCAAAATACCTACATATCTTTTGACTAATGACATAACTACTGTAATCCTCAGATAAAAAACACATAACCTCTAATCCACAGATAGAAAAACACATAACCTCTAATCCACAGATAGAAAAACACATAACCTCTAATCCACAGACAGAAAAAAAACACATAACCTCTAATCCACAGATAGAAAAAAACACATAACCTCTAATCCACAGATAGAAAAACACATAACCTCTAATCCACAGACAGAAAAAAACACATAACCTCTAATCCACAGATAGAAAAAACACATAACCTCTAATCCACAGATAGAAAAAAACACATAACCTCTAATCCACAGACAGAAAAAAACACATAACCTCTAATCCACAGATAGAAAAATACAAAACCTCTAATCCACAGATAGAAAAACACATAACCTCTAATCCACAGATAGAAAAACACATAACCTCTAATCCACAGACAGAAAAAAAACACATAACCTCTAATCCACAGATAGAAAAAAACACATAACCTCTAATCCACAGATAGAAAAACACATAACCTCTAATCCACAGACAGAAAAAAACACATAACCTCTAATCCACAGATAGAAAAAACACATAACCTCTAATCCACAGACAGAAAAAAACACATAACCTCTAATCCACAGATAGAAAAATACAAAACCTCTAATCCACAATCAGAAAAACACATAACCTCTAATCCACAGACAGAAAAACACATAACCTCTAATCCACAGATAGAAAAAAAAACATAACTACTAGTCCACAGACAGAAAAAACACATAACCACTGAGCCACAGACAGAAAAACACATAACCACTGAGCCACAGACAGAAAAAACACATAACTACTGAGCCACAGACAGAAAAAACACATAACTACTGAGCCACAAATAGAAAAAACCATAACCACTGAGCCACAAACAGAAAAAACACATAACTACTGAGCCACAGATAGAAAAACACTTAACCGCTAATCCACAATCAGAAAACCACAGATACAAAAAATATATAACCTCTAATCCACAGACAGAAAAAAACACATAACCTAATCCACAGACATGCAGTCAAGATACACTCTTGAGTATTTACAACTTCCAAAAAAAAAAAAAACCCACATTCTGCTTTGGATTAATTAGAAATAATAAAATTTGCTTTACCAAAAATAAAAATTATTTCCATTGGAACACTTAATACGCATGCAAAAAAACAGGATGTTTTACAATGGCAACCACACAAATAAGAAAAGAATCTGAGCTTAGGCTCCAATAAAATCTATTCAAACCACATCCTATTTTGAGCAAAATCGATACAAGCAATATGGCTTTGCCATAACCATTTGATGAAATTGTTTGCAGAAACAGGGAGTTTATCAAGACTATACAATGGCTGGATGATAATCTATGTTGATCCTTCTACCAATAAATGTGTAGTCACTGGTCATTAATGTAAAGTGGTCAAGTATGCAAATTACCAGTCAATTTGACCTGGACATTTTGCTCAATGAGAAATTAAGTCACCATTTAGTTCAAATCTCTGTCAACAGTCCACATTTACTGACTACAATGGCCTCATTCTCTACTAATGAGAGAGGACTAGCTTTTGTCAATACACTTCATTGGCTTCATGAATCTGTTTACCCTTTAAGAAACAATTCTGAAAAAATAATAATTCTGAAACTAATTGGACCATTCAATGTTAAATCTGTTAGGCCTATAACCAACACAATGTAGATGTTTATCTGTGGTTATTATATAATGAAATGTTTCTGGTTAACTTCAGACTGAAATTGTTCTGTTCTAAATAAAGACTAAGAACAACACCTGACCACTATATATAACCCTGTCATTGTTTTGACTCTGTGTATTCACATTAGTGACTGTGAATTCGTCTGTAAGAAATACTGACAGATGAACACCCTTTGTGTGTACCAGGCATTTAAAACTTTGGCTCCCTGTCATTTCTGGCAGTGATCCCAACCTAACAAGCCTGGTTCCTGACTGCATGGTAATCCCACTACTGAGTCCATATTGCACTCTTGATTAATAAGAACAAATAGTTAACAGTCATGGTCATACAGAAGCTTGCATCATGCAATGCTTTCATAGAAATCCCTCCATTTCAATAAATTTCTAGAAGAAACAAGTTCCCCCCTAAAATGCTGATTCTATGACAGCGACATCTGTTTAATCTGACCTGCACCATCTTTTTTAATGAGAATTTTGATCAATTCCTAATTACCTTTTTTTCCATGTTCTTCACTCGGAGTATATTCCGACATCCTGTCTAACTCAAAACAAAGTTTATCTCTCAGTGCATGTCTGGCTAGACAGGTTTCACTGTATCTGTCTTTTCAGATAATTTTATTTACATCAGACTTTATCCCAAGTAGTATTGATACCAAACAGGAATTAAGCCTAAAATTGAAATGCGATAAAGGAGAACTCCGATTTAATGAGTACCCCAGTCCTGAAATTAAACGCTTCTCAAGATGTTTGTTATCAAGTAATGGACTTTACCAGAAATGCCTTACAAAGTGAACTTAAGCAAAGTTTGTAGAAATGTTAATACTTTTTTCAGTGTCAATTTAGGGATCTATAAGCAGCTCTAGATTTACATATGTGAGCAGTGAAATAATTCTCTTTCAGGGGACATGTAGATTTTTAAAATTTGCCAAAATTTTATTAAATTATAAGCAAATGAAATGGTTGCATGATTTCTGAAACAGCCTGTAAAACTTAGACAGTTCACTTTCTGTGGTGAAGATGAAAGAGAGATAACTCTCATAAACACCTCGGACATGCACTCCGCTGTCATTAATTTTAAATCTGCTATCCAACAGGTTGGTTTTCCTACAAACACAGGTAAAAACTTTTTTTTGAGTATGTGTTAATTTTTTTTTTTTTTACAGATAATGAAAATTGTCTTCATTTGTATACAAAGATGGATCAGATCCTGTTCAGCAGGAACAAAAACAGTGAATGTCTGATCAATTATATGTCCAAAAGCTCTTCAAATATAAAATGGTGGAACTGCATTCCTTAAATCCCTCCAATGTATATATACAATATATACATGTAAATGGTAATGAGATATATAAGTAACAATGCATAAGCTCTGCCTCTCCTCCCGATTCGATTCAGTTTAAAATACATTATGCGCAAAAAAAATACATACTTGATTTATTACAATCTCAATATGTACATTAATTCATGAAGACACTAAAATATGTATTTTTAAAAAAAATAATAAATAGAATTTATGATTATTCTAGGGTATTTAATTGATAGTGACCCCTCATCTTCAATCCATTATAGCAGGGACCCCTGAATATTATCGAATGAAAATACCCTGTTATAAGTTGGGGCAGTTGCAAGCCCATCTATTGATTTAGTTTAATGCAAATTGTCTACAAGATTCAATGCAGAGTTATCCCTCTTGGTTGGTGGCTTTCCTTGAAGGAGACGAATGACCTCAGAGCAGGTAAACATTCTAATTGTGAGTCACACGTGGGGTCATTCTCACTAGGTTGACAGGGTCATTTTAGTAGGATGTCGTAAATTGTCATTACATAATCACTTAATTACCTTATGATTTGGCATGGAATGATATAATCTCTATTCTTTTTTTCCAGAAGCAATTAATTCTGGATTAAGTGATACAAGGTAATATGCTATGAATTTGGAAGTTTTCATTTAAAACAAAAGATACGAAAAATTAAAGAATGCAATCTCAGTGTTAAATGAATTGTATGACTGAACCTCACCAATGTAAATTACCTCAATAAATATTTACATTTCCAATGTTTTTGCCTTAATTGATATCTCATAAATGGTAATGCCCGGTAGCCATTTCCTCAATCATGAATGTTTTGCAGCTGTGAACAATGCATGTATGAATCTTAATATTACTGTACACAGGGAAATATTCACCATCTTATTTTCGCCCTCGTTGTCACTGGGTGAATTAATGAGTGGGCGAACCTGTTTTCTCTCATATCTCATTTTTAACACCACTATGTCTGCATGGGCGAATTCAAAATGGGGAAAAACTGTTTGCAAGTGTACTGTAGAATGGCAAATGTAACACGAAGCGAAAATAACACAGGGCAAAAATAACACGACACAAAAATAACACGGGGCAAAAATAACACAGGGCAAAAATAACCCTGTATACAGTACTTCATCTTAAATGTATATGCTACATCGTATACTATACATAGCCAGTTAAATGTCTTGGGCTCGGTGTCGGGAGTGAGAACAGTCACAGTCAGACATGTTAGATGTCTAGGCTCGGTGTCAGGATTGAGAACAGTCACAGGCAGACATGTTAGATGTCTAGGCTCGGTGTCAGGAGTGAGAACAGTCACAGTCAGACATGTTAGATGTCTATGGCTCGGTGTTGGGATTGAGAACAGTCACAGGCGGACATGTTAGATGTCTAGGCTCGGTGTCAGGAGTGAGAACAGTCACAGGCAGACATGTTAGATGTCTAGGCTCGGTGTCAGGAGTGAGAACAGTCACAGTCAGACATGTTAGATGTCTAGGCTCGGTGTCAGGAGTGAGAACAGTCACAGTCAGACATGTTAGATGTCTAGGCTCGGTGTCAGGAGTGAAAACAGTCACAGTCAGACATGTTAGATGTCTAGGCTCGGTGTCAGGAGTGAAAACAGTCACAGGCAGACATGTTAGATGTCTAGGCTCGGTGTCAGGAGTGAAAACAGTCACAGGCAGACATGTTAGATGTCTAGGCTCGGTGTTGGGATTGAGAACAGTCACAGGCAGACATGTTAGATGTCTAGGCTCGGTGTCAGGATTGAGAACAGTCACAGTCAGACATGTTAGATGTCTATGGCTCGGTGTTGGGATTGAGAACAGTCACAGGCAGACATGTTAGATGTCTAGGCTCGGTGTTGGGATTGAGAACAGTCACAGGCAGACATGTTAGATGTCTAGGCTCGGTGTTGGGATTGAGAACAGTCACAGGCAGACATGTTAGATGTCTAGGCTCGGTGTCAGGATTGAGAACAGTCACAGGCAGACATGTTAGATGTCTAGGCTCGGTGTCAGGAGTGAGAACAGTCACAGGCAGACATGTTAGATGTCTAGGCTCGGTGTCGGGATTGAGAACAGTCACAGGCGGACATGTTAGATGTCTAGGCTCGGTGTTGGGATTGAGAACAGTCACAGGCAGACATGTTAGATGTCTAGGCTCGGTGTCAGGATTGAGAACAGTCACAGGCAGACATGTTAGATGTCTAGGCTCGGTGTCGGGATTGAGAACAGTCACAGGTGGACATGTTAGATGTCTAGGCTCGGTGTCGGGATTTAGAATCAAACCTGGCCACCCACGGTTGCAAAGCGACCTCCCGGCCTAACCATTATAGCTAGACTACGACAACCACTGAAAGTGGAAAGAGACCGAAAATATATCGACACTGCATGTAATTACAAGGTATATTTATACATAATATGCTATGCAGGTTGATTTGATTATGTATAGTATGCAATATAGCCAAGAGTGAAAATCATAAGCTTCAAATGTGACCTTGAAAATGGAGGTCAAGTGATGTCCCGGCAAGTGTTGGTGCATTTAAAAGAACCCTCACTGTTACCGCCTGAGTGCTACACAGAAAATTTTGACACTCCACCTAAAACTGTCGATGTCCCTACACAAGTGAAAAATTCTCCAATGCACGTACAACAACAAACAAACAAAATTTCATTGATTTAATTACCCATTGATTTCATTTTGTGACCCAAATAAACAGGGTTGAGTGTCTATAAATAAGCAGTACAGAACTGACAATGCCCCAAGCTTTATCTTTACCAGAACTTAAATCATTTTTTTCTCAAACTGAAGTGTCTAAAAATCATTTCAAATTAGCATCACTTTGATATTTTTCTCTCCGTTCGATAAATCACCATCTATGAACCTGATTTACTTGCAATATGAATGCACGGCACTGTTGACAATGAAGCTGGAGTTCTCATAAATCACTGTGGGCAATTAACATGATAATAATACATAATTACGTGTGAAACACCCAAAATACCAGGCTTTCCTTGTACGAACAAGACATTCCTGTATCAAATGCAAAAACAATTTAACAACAAAAAAATTTGGTCATTGTTAAATGACAACTGAGTCCTTTTCCACACATCTATACAAGAGTGCTCTACCTTTGTACTAAGTTTGAATGAAATCCATTCAACTTTTGAAAGAGGAAAGTTGTAATGAGAAGAATTTGATAGAAAAACGTTATGTCATGGGCAGTAACTCCTACCATCATCCATTTATTGACAAGGTTAGTGTAACTGATCGAGATGAAGATGGAAAAACTAGATGTGTCCGAGCAACAGAAATGCCTCTGCCAAAGGTCACAAGTCTGCCAAACATTAATCCGACTGGACCCAAATAAGTATTTGACCTAGATATAATGCTCATGATATATATTATTTTAATATCCAAAATTTCAGTTGAATACGTGCATTTGTAGCAGAGACATTGAATAGAAACTGAATTCAAGTAGCTTCACTTTAAAGTCATAGTTTTTTGTAAAATCTTTATTTAAGGAGGAATATACTACAACAGAGATATTTGATATGGGTGAAAAGTGGAGGATAGGCATAACACTATAATCTTCCAAATTTATTTTATTTAGTCAAAAAATGCATTCCAAGAAAGTAATCCCAAAAAAATTGAAAACCCCTGCTGGACTCAAACTCGCAATTAATTAACACCAAAGATTTGCCGTGAACACATTTAAACCTACTGAGCTTAAAGAGACCCTAAGCTAGGCAGTTAAATCGAAAAGGAATAGACAAATATTGTTAATATTTAGATTGTTATTCATGTTTTAAAAGGAAGTCAGCCTTTATGAAAGATAGTGTATCTCCTTAATAAAATTTGAAGCATGATAGAAATAATATCTTTTTGGGGAATTTTGAAATATATATCTTTTGAGGGAATTTTGAAATATATATCTTTTGAGGGAATTTTGAAATATATATATATTGGGGGAATTTTATTCACTGGGTATTATAAAATATCAAAAGAATATTTGATACTGAAAAAGTTTACATTTTTTAAAACTAATCAATTATCTTTTGTATAATAAAAAAAAAAAGAAAAAGTTGTTAATCAAGGGTAATAACTCCTTTCTCTGTAAATGTCTATTATATAATGATTTCCCTGATATCCACAATTAGATTTCATTTATAGATTTTAAATTTTGTTAATTCAAAATTAAAATATTGTCATTTTCAATCAATCTTTATTAATTTTTTTTATGCTGTAGTGAAATGATTTTAAATGTGCAATTTTTCTGATGTTGACATGTATATTTCTGTTTATGTATGTCGATCTGGACGGCAACAAATAGATTTTCTTTGCATGGTTATTGATTAAATTAAACTATATTAGTTTTTCTACTTTGAACCATTAATAAGTCACAAGAGGATGGAAGGAACAGGGAAAGGGTAAGACTACATGTCCTTGCATGATATTCCATGAGAGTCTATTAAAAAAAAAGAGTATCTACACAATTAAAATGTCTTTTAAAATGTTGAGTGAGTGTCAGAGGTGTTTGCATGATTATTTTAAAACAGAAAACATGAAAAATGGGAAAGAAACTTAAATTATATCAAATTCAAATGACTATATACAGGATTCAACCAATCATGTGGCCTATTCTGTAATTGGAGCAGGTGATTTTTAATTAATCAACCTTTTCAAACATCATAAAACAGATGTATTAATAAATAAATTAAAGAGGTCCACCATTGTTCTGCTAATGTCCCACACAATATAAGAACGCATTACATTAGGTCCTACACTGACTAACCAGTATCCAGCGAACGGAATTAACCTTTCTCATTCTGTTGAATGAAACCTTTTCAAGGACAATTAATGACAACAAACTGAGGGATAACAATTTGATGTTAACGGTCACACTGACGATGGCAGTGACTGATCACTTAACTCTCCATTACAATCATTTCCAGATATAGCTGCTGTTTTGCAGAGACTTGAGGGTCTTTTATAGATAAGCACAGAACTAATAAACAAAATGATCTGAATTAAGCACCTGAATAGCTCACATGGAGCAAACGTTTACTTAAAAGAAGTCTTCGCATGTAACCATTCTACAGTAACAATTTTGTCTTGGCTGCAATCAGAAGTCATGGTGGCAATATTGAAATTTATAATATATCGTAGTATAGGAGAGAGGAGAAAATCTTTGGCTGGACTGGAAATCGAACCCGGGACCCCTGCATTACTAGTCAGGTACTCTAACCACTGAGCTATCCAGGCCGATATCCATGATCCATATAGCCCCAATTACTACAATATTAAAGAAAAGTAACAACATTTCCTTGGGAGTATACTAGAACAACATTAATTAATTGAAGTCTGTGGTGACTGAGTGTGAAATGTAATCACTCGCAGACGCTGTCATCATCACAAATGACAGACGCTCTGTGATATGCACGTCAGATGAGCTAAACACAATCTTTTTTGTGAGTAGATATTTATATGGTAAGGATTTTACAATTCCTACATTCCAACCAACATGTATCCATGGGAATACAAGGCATTTTATTAAAGTACAATCTATATAAATCTGAAATCCTAAATACTCATCCGGCAAGAACACATAAAATCTGACTGAACTCGATCGGTCTCTTCTTAGGGAACAACAGGAGAGCACACAACCAGGTGAGCTAAATATATATGTATAAGTAATATTTGACTGAACTCAGTCCCTTCTTAATCAATTAGAAACATTTTAAGGCTGAGCATTATTTTTTGGCAAAATCTTGTTTCTCACAGATCTGTTTAAATATCAAAGGGAATTCAATATTTAACAGACTCATGCTACAATATAGTATTGTTGTATAATGTAAATGATTAAATGGTAAAAGGATTATAAAGTTATTAGGCTCTATATTGCAATTGGCAATCAAAGACTTTTTCCAGTCAGACTGACCAGAGTATAATGTAACGAACATGTCCAACAGAATTTTGTTCATGAATGATAATACATTAACGTATTCATTCTAGCAATTATAGAAAGAACAATAGATTGTAATCTCAAACACAGGAAGAGATCATTATTCCATAGTGAAATGACACTTGTACAGAATCCACTGGGAAATTCCATTTAAAATGATTTTACATTACAACATATTCGACAATAAAAACTAATATTACACAAATCAATTAATGTGCACATTCTGTTGTATGAACCAGTAGAGACTTGTGTCTTATTGCCTCACCATCACTGAACTCTAATGCTCGCTGATTAGTTTAATCACAGGCTTAGGACATACGCGATGTTTCTGATATTTTCTCTAAATCAATTTTTTCATCTCCTCAATATGAAGAGTTCTTGCATGGTTTCTGAAATAGGTTTAAATTTTTTATTGTAGTTAAATGTTACAATTAATACGTTGTATATCGGCCTGGGTATAGCTCAGTGGTTAGATACTCTAACTAGTAATCCAAAGGTCCCAGGTTCGATAAAGGATTTTTCTCTCCTTATTTGTTATACAGTTACTGTGATGTCTATATTTATACAACTTACTTAAAAACACATAGAGCTGATTTTATGTTTTTACTTGCAACAACCAGGAACTATCAAGATAAGCTAACTATAAAACAGAGTGGTAATTAATATATACCCCAGATTTTCTGTAGAAACGAGATTGAATGCAAGTGAATTATACATGATTGAAATGTAATGAAAAATTTACCAGTATATCATTATCGAAAAATGTCAAATATGTCCTTCAACGAAATTTTAGGGAAAGTTCTTAAACCAAAGTAGGAAAGCTCGGCTTATGATTCAAATTTTTTATCCGATTTACCCGTTTTTTGCAAACTCTTCTTGACTCTGCACATCACAACAACTTAATAAAGGAACGTCTTAATGAACAACAGAATCTTCTGAGCGCAGGATATCAACACGTTCTCCCATTCCATTTGTCACTCCTTAGGAGATCAATATACAGTGACAGACAGGCCATCGTCGTGTTGGTAAACATGAATGGAGGATCCTCTGTGTCAGACAACAAACAGACCAATCCCCACCACAAGACCAGTCAGTGTTACTTAGATGTTTGTTGTTTAGATGTCTACATTTACTCTCAATTATTGTCATTTATTTACAAGCTGACAACATGACAATATTCAGCTGACAGCAGAGGTGTAATCTTAACATAAATTGGAGGAATAGTAGAGGAATATGCTCACTTCTTTTACACCCTATGAGATATCAATTCTCCTAGAACGCCACTAACTTCAATGATTGTCTGGATTTAAGTCTCGCTGACAGTGAAAAGTAATTAAAACTCGCTGACAGTGAAAAGTAATTAAAACTATATAGACAAACAATACAAATATTCACATCATAGGAAATGAAAGATAATTGTCAGGTTTACCCTCAGCAACAGAGAAAAATGATTTATCAGGATTATCCTCAAGGACAGACGAAGATAATCAACCTTAAGGACAACAGATTAACCTCAAGGACAGCAGATTAAACTCAAGGACAGCTAAAAATTAACCTCAAGGACAGCAGATTATCCTCAAGGACAGCTAAAAATTAACCCCAAGGACAGCAGATTAATCTCAAGGACAGCCAAAAATTAACCTCAAGGACAGCCAAAAATTAACCTCAAGGACAGCAGGTTAACCTCAAGGACAGCCGATTAACCTCAAGGACAGCTGATTAATCTAAAGGACAGCTGATTAACCTCAATGACAGCAGGTTAATCTCAAGGACAGCCAAAAATTAACCTCAAGGACAGTTAATCTCCAGGACAGCAGATCAGATTAACCTCACTCAGGTAGTGAAAAATTTTCTGGATTAACTTCACAGTGGCAGATTTAGAGCCCCCCCCCCCCCCCCCCCCCCCCCCCCCCCCACAAAGTTACAATGCATTACTTGCATATGTAAACATTCAAACCCTGCACAGAACATATTTTGATTTTCACATTTTTGGAAATCCTGGATCCGCCATCATGATGTCACAGAAAATTTTTTAAAATGCTATAAGGCACCACAAAATTCATTTTCCTTTTGTGGCAGCATATCAGGAAGCAGTATTAATTTCCAACCAATATAGAGACTGTAAGGAAATCACTTCCCTCAGGCATTAAACTGATAGCTCAATGGAACAAATAACTCAAGTACAAACAGACTGTTCATATCAATACATGTAATACAGCCATTTTGTATGAAATTATTAAGTGAAGACCTGTTAATTTTACAATATTAAGAGGTCCTTAGGCTATATTGTTAACCTGGCATATCAGTAACTGGGATCACATGAGGGACAGTTGTGTATCAAGTTAAAATGGTAAACAAGGCATGCAATTATAAAAATGCAATTTGATTTAGCCACAGACTTGCTGTGGATTGTTTGCAAGTTGATTTTGAAAGCTAGTTGTCCTCCTATAGGTTGATTTTAAGGTTACTCTCCACCCTCATGTGACTTATCAAAATTAATTATTTTCAGTAAAAAATCTGTACTGATTTCCACTTAACATTGGTTAATTTAATCGATAATCAAGGAAAATATATATGTTACCAACTTTTTAAAGATGTTAGACATAAAAAACAACAACAGTTTTTTGGTTTTATATATGTGTGTGTGTGTGTATATATATATATATATATATATATATATATATAATCAACATAAAAAAAATGTCCGCATTTTCATTAAACAGCATGATAAAAATACAAGAAAACTGGTAAAAGTGACAAAATTTTAGTTTTAAAAAACTGTTACTTTAATCATAAATATATATAAATTAATTTTAGATATCGAGGAAATCATTGTATTTAATAGACATACAATAGAAAAATACTAGCTTAGGAATTATTGCCCTTGAAAACATTTTTGTAGCAAAGATAAATAAACCTTTCCAGTATCAAATAATTTACCAGTTTGTTGGGTTTTTTTTTTTTTTTTATAATACCCCAGACCTGTTTACCCCGTCCAACTGATGTCAGTATTCCAGAACCAAGTTGTCAGTATTCTGAGCACTTTGTCAGTATAAAAGTTGAATATAGCAAAAAATGCTATGCGGGTTGTTAAACCCTTTTTTATATGAACAACTCCTTGTTGTCATATAGATAGGATGTTGCTGCATGTTTACTGTTGCTTTTGTATTTTGCAATGTGTAATTATCATGGTTTTCCATCATTCTTTAAATTTGTTATATTTTATAAAATACCACAGCATTTTGATAAAATAATTTTTTATAGAGTCCACGAGGTTATCTCCTTGTAGAAGGTTGCCGGTTGTAATAATTTTGACCTTGCTCTTTGTTCAATAATTAAATTTCGTTTAGATTATATTCCCTACATCCATACCATTTATCCCTTAATTTCAAAACAATTTGAACTTGATAAAATATGGAACGAAAATAAATACTCCATATTGAATTAATGTTAGAAATATCCATGAATCTTGTCTTTGACTTATTAGACACTTTCAGCTTCGATAGGTCTTTAAGTTGTTTACTCTGAACGTGTCTGTAGCAGTCATTTATGCTTCTGTGTCACCGCAGCTGAAGTCCATGTTGCACACACTACAAAACATGTGTTCTTTCTTCGATTGTTGGAGGCATGGACAAAGCACTCTGTATGAATCCTTAAAATTAGGGCATATATTTTTTTTCTTGTTTTGAACCTCTGAATGGGTTTGGATGTTTCGTTTGCATTGTCGTCAATCTGACATTTGCCATCCATGCTTTTTTAAAAGTTTGACATAAATCAGTATCAATGGTGCGCTTTACATAATGGCAACTTTAATTGACTAAACTGGTTCCCTATTGACCTCGCTTCTCTCCTCGGACTAATCAGCGGGGAACCATGCAGTTAATTCAATTGACAAGGTGTTTTTTATCATACCATTCGGAAACTGATTTTTTCCCCAGATTCGTGGAAAATCGTACATTCTTAACGTAAATCCGTAGAGCGTATTTTGACTTTAAAACCCGTGGAAAATACGGACAATCCGTACAAGTAAACAGCTCTGATACCCTGTAAATAAAATTCCTCCAAGAGGTATCTTTCTATCATGCACAAATTTTATATAAAATAAAGATTTTGCAAAAACCTATGACATAAGACGAGGATGCAGAGTTACCTTAAAATTCTGATCACCATCTCTTACAGTCAGTGGAGATTTCATAGGCGTTTTAATTGTTTATTTCACATCCCTTCCAGATTTTTTCACTCATATTGAAACGTCATCATTGCAGCTAAAGCTGATGTACCACAAATTTAGTCCTATGCTTAGTGCTATTTAGGAAAGTTTTAGGGAGTTTCACAGTTAATCACCTCATACAGCTGGCTCATGGCAGGTATGACCAGTCAATAGGTCATGCTTACTCCTCCTAGGCACCTAGCTGATCCCTGCTCTGGTGTGTCCACTGCATGGGTCCATGTTTGCCCTTCTCTTATTTTTTTATTTTTCAAAGGATTTATGAGATTGATCAAGTTAAATGTTCATTTTTTTCACTTGTTCACCATAGAATTTAATTTAATTGTACAAATATGGGCAAAATTCAAGAATATGGATGCATTCAAGGGGAAAATCACCATAGATATATACATTTTAGCATCAATAAAACCTGTAAAAATGATGCCACAAATTTCTTTAACACCATTTTAAAGTATTTACTGACCTTGAGGCTGGCATACTGTAACAGAATAGACTACAGGCATAAAACACAAACTGATATTAATCGTTGTCCTGAGTTAACGTAACATTATAAAGCTTAGCAGTAAGGATGGACAGGGATATTGGATTGTGTGTTTGTAAAATGACGAGGAATGGTGTTATATAATCCCTTGATGGTGTCTTTCTCACATTTTTCAAACCATATAAATGTAGAAAGAGGAAAAAATAAGGTTTATATATAGAACATGGGCTGCTTCAATTTTCACCCGATTGGTAAAATATTTAAAAAAATTTAATCAGAAACCTCCCAACTCATTATAGTCTAAGAGTGGATGTCTAATATTGAAACGGCTCGCGTACTCAGCAGGCTCAGCTCAAGAGAATCTCGTACTGTTGCATATATTTCCATTTTTTGCGATGTTTTTATACCAAAGTTAACAGTTATATACTAAATTGTATTCATTATCCACAGAGAAACGGATTAACCAATCCTCCATTCATCAACCATAAATGAGAACATTATTCTAAGATTTTTGATTTTGTTTCTCGAATCTGCATATTTTGGATCAGGAAAAACACAATGGGAATGCAATCCATTTGTAACACACTTTATGAATTGTATATATACATGTATCCCATCACCACCGGCAAAACTAGTCACCACCGGAAAGATATCAAGAAGATTGTATTCATTTCAAATGCAAATCACAGGAAATTATCTCACAAATTTCTGTACTAAATCACTATGTAACCAAAATCACCATGCCAATCATATCTTTACTAATTTCATAAAACGTATCTAACTTTTCCTTTGTTGCCTCTGATTCACAAATTCGATCAATTTAATTATCTCTTTTATGTGTGCCTTTTGAACTGTTGAACTTTTTTTCCAAATGCTTTGTGTAATTATTATCCCGGAGGACTTTTTGAAAGCAGCTAATGAAATTAATCAGCTGAAATTATAGGCTTCATCTTTTAACGACAAAGCATAATTAAGAGTAATTTTAAAGTTCATAGCTGAACAACTAGCATTCCGTCACCACATGTTGCATGCTTCGTAGTGAATGTGTATCCCTGTACACTATATAGCTCAGTTTCCGTTAGTTTTTAAGAAGATACAAAAACCAAAAAGATTTAGAAATCTTGACAAGGTTAACATCAGATGAATAATTACCCTACACAGTATAAACAAAACCCCATTTTCTGTATTTCAAGTAAAATTATTATTTTTCATGCATATTTTCTTCCTTTTTAAAAGCATATTAGAGCACAAATTTGGAAATTAAAGTATTATTTGGACATTAGAGTATTATTCTATATTCATTTTTCTAGTACACACATGAAAGAAAAATTGTATCTGCATGTCTTATATACATACTTATAAGACATACTTAGGGGCCTCCATGGCTGAGTGGTTAGAGCATTGCGCTCAAAATCACACGGCCTCTCACCTCTGTCGATGCCGGTTCGAATCGCGCTCGTGCCGGTAAGTGAGAAAGATTCCCAGTTTACTTTTGGAAGGTCGGTGGTCTCTTACCAGGTACATTGTATCTGGGTTCTCTCTTCCACCAATAAAAACTGGGCGCCACCAGATAACTGAAAAATTGTGGAGTGTGGCGGAAAACATCAATCAATCCTATATACATACTTTATGGTTTCTGAAATAAAAGTGCTTCGATTTTTACTCATTTTGAAAAAAATCGAGAAATTGCATCACCTTTGATGTCAACTGTTCTCCACTGACCGTGAGCATCTGTATTCCGAAATACAAAAAATTTCGAATCTCTCTTTAAAATTTTGAATGAATAAAACAACACACTGATCAACGGAATTTTACAGCAATGAGCACTCACCGGTGAAACCTGTTCATATATCCGCACGTCCTTCATTTACAGCAATGGACGCTCACCGGTGAAACCTGTTCATATATCGGCACTTCCTTCATCGAGGACACAACACTGGATATTGATAACGGAAGAATTTCACGTTTTTACGGCAATGTAGAAAACGCACACGTAATCGGAAACTGTATTTCAGGTATTCAATAAACTGATAAAAAATATAGTCTTTTAGTTTTTTTTAATGAAAATCTTATTAAGTAGATATGTGATATTTAGATTCAGTAAGAAATGTTTTCCTTTGGCACTGTCGGGGTAAACGTGATACTGGTAGTGTTTTGCCGTATACAGTAAAATATAGTTCAATGTTAGATTGATCAGCCCGATACTCCCTTAATATTCATCTGCACTGCATATAACCTGGACGATATGCATCAAATATCCGTTCAAAGCGTTTTATTCATCTGCACCTGGTGTCACCTGTAAATTACATGCATCGTGAGACTGAATCTATTGAAGTTTTATCATCTCTATCAGTAACACTGGTTTCATGTACACATCACAGCAATTGGAACGTACGTCAAATTTAAATGTTTCTCATCATCGATTTTTGTACTGTATAACTTTAATTTAAATCCCTGACACTGAGATTTTGTCATTAGAACAGGTCTACACAACCTCCGTACCGAGATACCGTCAATTAAGCACTGTTCAGTTAATTACCCAGTATTTTGCTATCATCCTCTTCTCTGTACACAAAATATAAGTATAATCTTGATGTATTTTCTTGAGATTTCTAAACTGATTCCCACGAGTTTATAATATTGCAGGATTATACTCTCATAGATATGACCACTAAAGACTTCATAACCTGTCAATCAGTCTGAAATTTGGCACAAATTATACAAATGAGTTCCTTGACTAAAAGGAATGTACATGGCCAAACAATATTGGCCAGTGAAAGTTTCTTATCTTGTTATTAATTTTGACTTGAATTTAGCTAAAGTAAATAAAAAGAATGAAATTTTCATGTGATGTAAATTCTAAATTAAAAAGGAAGTGCACTTGATTTTGTACCATAAACAATTATAGATTACGAGTTCATAAGCGCTCAGCGATCATCGATACGATTGTCTGTAACTACCGATTGTCTGTTTAACTACCGGGTATTTCATCCATTATGATCATGATACCCGTCAGTCTTCACTGTTGTTCTGAGCGAATAGAACTTCCATTGTTTCTCCAACATCTGACTCACTTATTATCACGCTTAATTTCTCTTTATGTTAGCATGAAAATATCATCTACTCCAATCTGAATACTGATAGTCCCTTCAGAAAGAATTAACCATCAAGCACGTTAAACTTTAAAGAGATTAGGCCATTTACAGTGAATGCATGTTATTCCAGACCGTTAAATTAAAAAATACAAGCCTATTTCTGAAATCTGTACCATCCAATTCTCAGTAGGCCTAATTTGAGCCATGCTCCAGTTGAAATTTTATTCTGGTTGATGTAAGGCTGGAAAATGGAAGTTCTTGCTAGATTATGTCATTGTTTCTGGTTGAATTACCACCAGATTTCACAGTTTTGTACAAGATAACATGCAGAGGGGGTTAGGTGGGTGGGGGGAGGTGTAGAGAGAAAGGCCTAGGGTACAGCACGTACCAGAGAAAAGGCAAGGCATGCTTAATTGTTTCCTGACAACTTAAATGTTGGTTTTGTGTAGGAGAAGCAGCCAGAGACTCCACTTTTCTACAAAACCAATGGTTGCAACAAACTCACAGCCAGTGTGTTTGTGTGTGTCAAGCATTTCTACATTATATACCCGGTACTTAGACTGTCTATTAAGTACATGTACATCTTAAATTCATTATGTATCCATCCTGAAATCATAGCAAGACCTAAACTTATTATCATCAGACTCACTCATACTGATCTCCACTACCAATCACCATGGGGATATCAAGCAAGCACAATTCAATGTTTCGTACCATGAGAATATCAAGTGAGCACAATTCAAAGTTTCGTACCACGGGGATATCAAGCAAGCACAATTCAATGTTTGGTACCATGAGGGTATTCAGTGAGCACAATTCAATATTTTGTACCACGGGGATATCAAGTGAGCACAATTCAACAAAATTTGATGTCAATGAAAAGTGGAGGATACAATGTATGTACAACAATATTTTGAAATTGAAAACTTTAAAATTCATTTTATTTACTCAAAAAACGCAGTTTTAGTAGAAAGTAATCTGGAAAAAAATTAAAACTCCTGCTGGACTCAAACCTGCAATCTACAGTTTAGCAAACCTACTGAGCTACTCAGCTAGGCAATTAAATCTAAATGGAATAGACAAATAATGCTGATATTAATATTTTCATTCATGTTTTAAAAGGAAGTCAGCCATTATGACAATGTAGTATCATACATCCTTAAAATTTCTAAGCATCAATAAATATTCTTATAACTTCTTTCCCATGAAACTTTAAAACAGAGGTATCATTGTCATAATCCTCACTGTTTGTTCATTTTACGTCCCTACAAGAATTTTTCACTCATATTGAGATGTTCCTCGCTGTTAAATGTCTCCCAAATGCCTTAAGTAAGTCTAAATCTGTAGCACTTCATCTAAAGCTGAATACATTCTCTACATGACTGAAAAATTCTGGAAGAGACACATCTTAAAAGAAACTTTAGCTCTCTCACTCTGTAACCTTGGAATTTCCAAGTATGAATGAAAAAAAACCTACACGTGTCAAAGTAGATTACTATCTTTTGAAACATGAATGAAAATATCAGCAATATTTGTTTTCAATCTAATTGCCTAGCTGTGGGTAGCTCAGTAAGGTAAACGGGTTGACTCACTGATCTACAGATCGAGGGTTCAATACTAGCAGGGATTATAATTTTTTTCAGATAACTTTCTTCTAAAACTGCATTTTTCAACCACAGAATGTAAATTTGAAAGTTTTCAATTTCAAAATATTATTATACATATCTTCCACTTTTCATCCATGATATCCGATTTCCCTGTAACAGTTGTATTCTTCGTCTATCTACGCCTAGCAGGAACTTTAACTTTCGATACTAATCAATTGATCAGGATTCCAGAGCAGATTGGTGGAGCTTTAATTCCACTGAGGGGGAGGAGTGTGATGCTTACCTGATTAGAGGGGACTTCCATGGGTTTGTCCGGAGCACTGTAATCTGTCACAGTGAAGGTGAACACAGGGGGCGTGGCAGGGACATGCAGGTTCATCGGTTGTAACCCCACCGCCAGCTGTTGCAGTGTGTGGTTACAGTTCTGGTGGTTTCTTTTGTGGCTCGACATGATGACAAGGGTAACTCCACCGAACACACAAATAAATTCACCAAACTCTCAACACCAGAAAATAATCTCCAAGACAGATAAGGCGTTAATCCTTTGTCACACAGTCATGAAGAGACAGCAGTCAGCTGTTTGTTAACTCAGCTTCTAAAGCTCTGGTGTAAACACAGCATTATATTGTATTCCCATATTTTTTTTTTTTTTAAATTTATCCAAAACAAGGATCAGTGACTTAGGTCCTTTGTGTTATGATTTCCTGAATTAGAGTAAAAAATCAAAGGCCCTTAATGACACTGTATAAATACTACTGCACAAAAGTAGACAGTCCTTATGGAGCTGACAAGTGATATTCTATCTTAGACAACACTTAAATTAGCCTAATTCAGCCTCTGTATTGCACTGAAAACAACTCACTGGTAATCACACAGCTAGCTAATAACAATTTCACTTTAAAATCAGAAACAGACCACCAAAATCACTCAGGCTATCTTCTTTCCTAGTCCATGCTTCACTGAATTCTTCAAGAGCTGGCCACCGCAGGGATTTTTCATTCAGTGGTAGATTCTGACAGTACAAATCATGTAACTTCTTCCAAAGATCTGACAGCAGTACAAATTATATATCTCACCAAATCAAAGTGTACAAGTCCTAATTAATACTGCAAAGTTTAAATGTCACTTAGTAGTATACCGGCAGTACCAGGTGATTGAGCAACGGAGCATGCCGGCCACGTAATATGGTCCAAGTGGGGGAAAATTGTAAGGTCCAGCAAATTTAATCCATGTTTTTTAAATTACCTGTTCAAAATCACTTATCATTAATCGGATAAAATTCCCCACTAATCTGATAATCCTGATTCCTCCATAGAGCACAAGGTCGGGCACAGTCACACGCGTGTTGAATGCACTGTCCTCCAGACACGTGTTTACCACTTAATTGTCAATCAAGCTCATGATATATCAATCAAAAGAAATTGAAATATTGGAAAGTCTTCAGAAGGAACTTATCCACCTCCACAATCAAAGGAAATTTTACATACATCAATTTTTGGTTGCAACAATGTGTAAATCCCACAAGAATAATTTCATAAACACAGAAATGCAAAAACAGATAGTAACTCTTTCACAAAATGAAAATCAATGACTTTGTATCACTCAATAGGACCTAGTTCATTGCTTGCCAAGATCTAGTTCCTCATATAAACTATTTCCATCATGAAATATATCATATCCCTCGGGCTAATGCATATTATTATTTATGCAAAAGGCATCTAAATGGCAAACATAAAGGGACAAGGAGAAGGTGAAAAAAAAATTATGGTCATAAATGGGAGTTTGCTTTGAATTCTGAATTCATTTTTTTTTCTCCACGCTACAAAAAGAATGTGATTTTGCTTGATCTCTGTAGCTGGGACCGTGTCAGTTTAAATGGACAAGACATTGAGAAAGTCGAACAGTATCCTCCCGGAGTAAGTGCCCCCAAAGCACAAATAAAGCATTTTTATATGTCATGCTATTCATAAACCTTTTTGAGTTATTACATCAAAAAGCATCAAGCATTACCGGTACATTCATGGTTCTAAAACAGTCACAGACAGTACATACACATAGTGAACAGTATTATACTATTACTGATTAGATCAATCCAAAGCTTTGTAAGGAGGAATAATACATTAGGAAAATCTGATTGGATGGAATGTGGGGGATATGTACAATAACAACTTTTATTTACCTTATTTAATTAAAAACTGCAGTTTTGATAGAAAGTGATCTGGGGGGAAAAAATTAAAATCTCTGCTAGATTCGAACCTACGCTCTACAGATCAGTAATCAACACATTATTTACCTTCTGAGTTTACCCAGCTTAAGGCAATTAAATTTAAAAGGAACACACAAGTATTGCTGATATTTTCATACCCATGTATACATGGGAGGCCCAAGGAATACAATGCTCACCTGAGTAATTATTTTCAACTATTCTCAGATAAATTTCCAAAAAAATTCTGAAAAGGGCAAGACCAAACATGTCCCGATTTCCCCTTTTGCTACATACCTGTCACAAGAAATACGAAAATGCATGGTCTAGGAGTGGTAATCTCAATGGTTTACAAGATCTTTGATCACTTCTGAAAGGGTGGGCTGGAGATCATCTGCTTCACCCCCCCCCCCCCCCCCCCCAACAAAGATTTCTGCTTTAATATCAAACTTGCCTAATAATTGTAACAATGAACAAGGAAATATATGCTTTAAGGACATACTATATACTTTTTGTAACATTCAATGTATTATAATTTACTTGCATTCTATCTCATTTCTACAAAAAATCATTTCTTGGGTATAGCTTAAAGAAGACATGGCCCAAATCTTTTGAACATATATAAACTTGAATACCCTTCAATCACCCATGGATATTTTGTGTAAACTTTGGTTAAAATAGGCCTAGTGGTTTTGAAAACATATTTCACAGATAGAAGTCAGGGGTCTGAATCTTTGAGTGTTAAATGTGACAATTGTTCAGTGGGTTACTGTTTTCTCACATAACAGAATTTTCCAGGAATTGAAAGTAATCAGTTTTTCTGGCAGAGCATTATGAACAATGTTGAATGTACATAATATTATATATCATTGTGACCAATGTCCTTGTCAACATTTTTCTTCTGTCTGTTAGTTCTACAGGAACACAGGGCTATAATAACATGTCTGATGGTAACATTAAACATCCAGAGAAATGTCACTGAATCTCCTCATAAATCGCCTTGACAATCTCCCTGCCTACCCATCAAGACCTTCACAAATCAGACCTAATTATGACAGCTGTGACGCAGGCTCCGGATATTAGGTGTAGATGTTACTAGTAAAGGTGACAAGAAATTCTAATCATGCTGTCAGTGACAAAGCATCACTTCTGCTGGCTTCTGAGAGTCGAGAATAATTCTATATAGAAATACTGCAGGACATTTCAAAAACATGGCAAAAAACCACTGTATGTAGATCAGAGGTGAAGGTTGTCTGGTGTCTAGTGAGAACACCAACGACAGTATCAATATAATACCTACATGATAACACACTGGTGCTGAAGGTTGTCTGGTGTCTAGTGAGAACACCAACGACAGTATCAATATAATACCTACATGATAACACACTGGTGCTGAAGGTTGTCTGGTGTCTAGATAATACCTACATGATAACACACTGGTGCTGAAGGTTGTCTGGTGTCTAGATAATACCTACATGATAACACACTGGTGCTGAAGGTTGTCTGGTGTCTAGTGAGAACACCCACGACAGTATCAATATAATACCTACATGATAACACACTGGTGCCCCGCTCTGAGAATTAGGATACAACTTCAAAAACGAATCGTAATTCATACACTTACAGGATCCTGACACTTCAAATATCATTTAAATTAGCATTGCTATAATACAATTATTTTCAAATTAATTATTATACATTCAATACAGTTGTTTGGGAGTGAAGATTGCAATGGATATCCCTTCATTCGTGTAAATAATTAACACTGAAATAGATACATAAGGGAATTATATAATACACACACAGTGTTGAAGTGGAGCTAATTTGAGTATCAATGAAACGTGTAGTTTAATTTTATCAAGGTTCATTGAAAAGATGCTGAATATTTCTTAGAAATCTTAAGATATATTTCTACAAATCCTTAGAAATATTCAGGCTGCATGCATTTCAAACTATATACATGTGTAAATACAATTTCTCAGTGTGATTTGTTAAGCTCATTTGCATCATTTACAAATCATCTTCAAATCCCTGATTTGTTGGTGATTTCTTACAGATTTTATTTTACTTGGGTCAGTAAGGGCTGTAACTTCATGTTGAAAGTCCTTCTTATGCAAAGATAGGAAAGTTGCATGGGGCTTAGGGTAAAAAGCTGAGTGGAATGAAGTGGCATATTATATCTGGAATAAGCTATACAATCAAAAGTATGATTAAATACTCATATCCTGGGTCATATGTAAAGAAGATTCAAACTGATGTCACTCAGTGATCTTAACAGATTAAATCTGTTTACACTCAGTTGATGGCAGTGGATGAATTTTAAGATTAAATCTGTTTACACTGAGTTGATGGCAGTGGATGAATTTTAAGATTAAATCTGTTTACACTCAGTTGATGGCAGTGGATGAATTTTAAGATTAAATCTGTTTACACTCAGTTGATGGCAGTGGGTGAATTTTAAGATTAAATTTGTTTACACTGAGTTGATGGCAGTGGATGAATTTTAAGATTAAATCTGTTTACACTGAGTTGATGGCAGTGGATGAATTTTAAGATTAAATTTGTTTACACTGAGTTGATGGCAGTGGATGAATTTTAAGATTAAATCTGTTTACACTGAATTGATGGCAGTGGATGAATTTTAAGATTAAATCTGTTTACACTGAGTTGATGGCAGTGGATGAATTTTAAGATTAAATCTGTTTACACTGAATTGATGGCAGTGGATGAATTTTAAGATTAAATCTGTTTACACTGAGTTGATGGCAGTGGATGAATTTTAAGATTAAATCTGTTTACACTGAATTGATGGCAGTGGATGAATTTTAAGATTAAATCTGTTTACACTGAGTTGATGGCAGTGGATGAATTCTAAGATTAAATCTGTTTACACTGAGTTGATGGCAGTGGATGAATTTCAAGATTAAATCTGTTTACACTGAGTTGATGGCAGTGGATGAATTTTAAGATTAAATGATTTCCTGTCATCCTGCAATGCTTTGTCAATTTTAAATGTTCATCAGTTTGGTATAGTATGTACGTGTTAGATTGGGAAAATAAACACCCTGTTACAAGCTGGTCAGAAGTTAAATGTATACTATCTGATTCATTGAGAAATCATGGAGAAAGGCCAATTTTTTCTGTCACATATTGAGATTAGACAAGTGCAAAAAGGCAATGCTGTCCGTGACTGGGTTAGCATTTTATATATGTTTTCATAAGTAATTGAACAGAGGCAAGTTGATATCAACTCTGCATTTGCACACAGGAAATGAAGAAGAGAGAATGACCTTAATATGTCAACATGGTGATCAGCTATCGTATCCACGACACATGCACAGACTAGCTTTTGACTTTCACTTCACTCCACTCAGCTTTTTACCATAAGCCCATAAAACGGCTGAGTCAGGCGTAGAGTGAAATTTGTATCTATTGGTCAGTTTTGAATATTAGTTTAAGAAAAAAACCACCTATACAGTTAATGTCAGTCCAAAGCTAGATGTATGACTGTCTATACAGTTAATGTCAGTCCAAAGCTAGATGTATGACTGTCTATACAGTTAATGTCAGTCCAAAGCTAGATGTATGACTGTCTATATACAGTTAATGTCAGTCCAAAGTTAGATGTATGACTGTCTATATACAGTTAATGTCAGTCCAAAGCTAGATGTATGACTGTCTATATACAGTTAATGTCAGTCCAAAGCTAGATGTATGACTGTCTATACAGTTAATGTCAGTCCAAAGCTAGATGTATGACTGTCTATACACAGTTAATGTCAATCCAAAGCTAGATGTATGACTGTCTATATACAGTTAATGTCAGTCCAAAGCTAGATGTATGACTGTCTATTTTCAGTTAATGTCAGTCCAAAGCTAGATGTATGACTGTCTATATACAGTTAATGTCAGTCCAAAGCTAGATGTATAGACTGTCTATATACAGTTAATGTCAGTCCAAAGCTAGATGTATGACTGTCTATACAGTTAATGTCAGTCCAAAGCTAGATGTATGACTGTCTATACACAGTTAATGTCAATCCAAAGCTAGATGTATGACTGTCTATATACAGTTAATGTCAGTCCAAAGCTAGATGTATGACTGTCTATTTTCAGTTAATGTCAGTCCAAAGCTAGATGTATGACTGTCTATATACAGTTAATGTCAGTCCAAAGCTAGATGTATGACTGTCTATATACAGTTAATGTCAGTCCAAAGCTAGATGTATGACTGTCTATACAGTTAATGTCAGTCCAAAGCTAGATGTATGACTGTCTATACACAGTTAATGTCAATCCAAAGCTAGATGTATGACTGTCTATATACAGTTAATGTCAGTCCAAAGCTAGATGTATGACTGTCTATTTTCAGTTAATGTCAGTCCAAAGCTAGATGTATGACTGTCTATATACAGTTAATGTCAGTCCAAAGCTAGATGTATAGACTGTCTATATACAGTTAATGTCAGTCCAAAGCTAGATGTATGACTGTCTATACAGTTAATGTCAGTCCAAAGCTAGATGTATGACTGTCTATACACAGTTAATGTCAATCCAAAGCTAGATGTATGACTGTCTATATACAGTTAATGTCAGTCCAAAGCTAGATGTATGACTGTCTATTTTCAGTTAATGTCAGTCCAAAGCTAGATGTATGACTGTCTATATACAGTTAATGTCAGTCCAAAGCTAGATGTATAGACTGTCTATATACAGTTAATGTCAGTCCAAAGCTAGATGTATGACTGTCTATACAGTTAATGTCAGTCCAAAGTTAGATGTATGACTGTCTATATACAGTTAATGTCAGTCACCCGAGTGACCAGATAACTCAGTTAATGGTGTACCTGGCTAGAGATTCAGGGGGCTCAAGTTTGAATCCCGGACTCATCTGAGAACAGTAAGCGAGCCTCCTATCGCTTTAATAAACATCACACATCCTGGATATTGATTGTATAGTGTATATTAATTAGAACTTTTCACTCATATGGAGACGTCACCATTGCCAGTGAAGGGATACAAAATTTTGGCCCATGCTCGGCGCTTATGGCCATAGAGCAGGGAGGGATCTTTATCATGACACACCTGCTGTGACACGGGACCTCGGTTTTTGCAGCCCCATTTAGTCGCCTCTTATGACAAGCTAGGGGTACTGAGGACCTGTTCTAACCTGGATCCCCACAGGATTCCTAGGTATTAAACCAACTTTCATACATCAAGTTCATCAGAGTACATGTATTGCCACTAAAAATTACAATATTTCACTTTATACATTAGGTTTGTTAACAGACGCATGATTTAATTGGCGTTGATCTTAGATTTGATTATCATGCCTTCTAACAACTTTTAACAACTTGATAAAATTTTCTCTACACAGTAACAACCTAATAAATGTTTTGTTTTGTCAAGGAACAATATATCTAATGTGTAAATATGTATAAAGAAAGAAATACTATTAAAAAGACATTCCCGATGCTATATTGCGATCTAAATTTTGCTATTCACCGTCTAAACAAAATGTAGATAGTGGTCACATGACACATTTTATCCAATGACAGAGTGGCATTCTAATATGAGGCAAAGCAAATAAATATGCATATGCCTCTTCCAATTTAGGTTTTGAAATTTACATACAGAAAAAAAATTCTTAACACCCTTTATACAAATTTTTTTTTACATGAAAATATCTGTATGATTGTCTGTAGAGTGTTTGGTTAAATGTTTCATGGCAAACAGGACAGAGGAATTCATCACAAATCAAGCAGTGAAATTATCCCATGAAATAATGCATACATATTAAACATGCTCTTTAGCTGTCCGCGAATGTCACTCATAATAAGCCTGTCTATAAATGTCACCAAACAACTAAAAAAAAACCACACCTGTTCCCACCAATTTGCTCTTGCGTAAAGACTTATTAAAGGTTGGAGAAGTGTCCTATCTGACTCCTATTTTGAGCAGTGGTAAAAGATGGTACATAGGCAAATGTGTGCTCTTATGTCGTCCGCGAGTTTCACACATCAGACATCTAAAAATGTTCCACCATCTTTGTCTAATCCATTAAGCAACATGTTTGTAAAATTTCTAAAACTATTGCTATTTTCTTCTGCACCCCTACATTTGATCTTGAAATAAGATTTTACTAGGTTTTATGGTTTTAAATCCATTATATTTACATTCACTGAATCTTTTCTCCTACATTTTTTTTAAAATTGACATTGCTTTCGTTATAGACAATGAATACAAGTTTGTTGCAAACTAGATTGATCCGGTTTTTTAGTACCACCTGTCCACATAATCATTATCAAATATGGAGCATCATCAAGGTCAAAGGGTGGACTGGCTGTTCCGTTTAAAGTAATGAAATGGTCAACAATATATTTCAGTATTTAAATCTAGTTTATATTTTTTGATAATACATGTACATAAAACTAGAGATATATACAATAAAATGTCTTTCTTTGTTGTCTTATTGGGTGATGAAGGTAGCAATCTTTGCAGAATTTTTTTCATGTGACCCAAATAAGTTTAATTGAAATTAAGTGAAAATGTGGGCCACATGGGGCCCTTACTCCACCTAGTCCTTTCACTAATAGACAATGTAGAACACATTTCAGAAAATATCAAGATCACAAGCAACGCTATTGAAACCCCAGAATAATTACAGACCTATATATCATACAAACCGGAAAAAAAATCCCTGATCAATGTTTTCTAAATGCTTTACAAAGTAAATAATCCCCGCTGAGACCTCATCGTAGACACACAACCATTAGACTGTTACAGTCCACCTGCCTAGAAAAGACAGAACATCAGTTCCTTAACAAAATGTCAATTAACAATAATCATTATACTCTCCTCATCAAACCACTTGCACTTTAATTATCAATTGCTATTCATTACATGATTTTAATGTGTTATAACCACAGAAAGTATTTAAAACATTATACATCAAATTTTCTTTTAATGTTAAGGAACAGCACATCCTTTTTCTGTGGATTAATTACACTACGTCTGTTCAGGGGGAACAACACAGTCGAGGAAACTGACGACCTGTGGAGGATAGATGTACTGTTACAGTAATATCTCTGAAATTCACCTATCAAATCAATAAAAAAAACGCATCATTAGTCGAAAGTTATCACAACTGATTTCATAGAATACCCTGCTAGATTTAAATCTACGGTTGCACAACCTTACACATTAACAAGTCAGCGATCTAGTTAAGAAATAAAGGAAGAACATCAAGTACAGTACACTGTACCTCTGCAGATATTACACTCCTCTGTACATAAAGAACATTACACTCCTCTGTATAAAGAACATTACACTCCTCTGCACATAAAGAACATTACACTCCTCTGTATATAAAGAACATTACACTCCTCCTCTGTATATAAAGAACATTACACTCCTCTGTATATAAAGAACATTACACTCCTCCTCTGTAGATAAAGGACATTACACTCCTCCTCTGTATATAAAGAACATTACACTCCTCCTCTGTATATAATTACACTCCTCTGTATATAAAGAACATTGCACTCCTCTGTACATAAAGAACATTACACTCCTCCTCTGTACATAAAGAACATTACACTCCTCCTCTGTACATAAAGGACATTACACTCCTCTGTACATAAAGAACATTACACTCCTCCTCTGTACATAAAGAACATTACACTCCTCCTCTGTACATAAAGGACATTACACTCCTCTGTATAAAGAACATTACACTCCTCTGTATATAAAGAACATTACACTCCTCTGTACATAAAGAACATTACACTCCTCTGTATATAAAGAACATTACACTCTTCTGTATATAAAGAACATTACACCCCTCTGTATATAAAGAACATTACACTCCTCTGTATATAAAGAACATTACACTCCTCTGTATATAAAAAACATTACACCCCTCTGTATATAAAGAACATTACACTCCTCCTCTGTATATAAAGAACATTACACCCCTCTGTATATAAAGAACATTACACTCCTCCTCTGTATATAAAGAACATTACACTCCTCCTCTGTAGATAAAGAACATTACACCCCTCTGTACATAAAGAACATTACACTCCTCTGTATATAAAGAACATTACACCCCTCTGTACATAAAGAACATTACACTCCTCTGTACATAAAGAACATTACACTCCTCTGTATATAAAGAACATTACACTCCTCTGTATATAAAGAACATTACACTCCTCTGTATATAAAGAACATTACACCCCTCTGTATATAAAGAACATTACACTCCTCCTCTGTATATAAAGAACATTACACTCCTCCTCTGTATATAAAGAACATTACACCCCTCTGTACATAAAGAACATTACACTCCTCTGTATATAAAGAACATTACACCCCTCTGGACATAAAGAACATTACACTCCTCTGTATATAAAGAACATTACACTCCTCTGTACATAAAGAACATTACACTCCTCTGTATATAAAGAACACTACACTACTCTGTATATAAAGAACATTACACTCCTCCTCTGTATATAAAGAACATTACACACCTCTGTACATAAAGAACATTACACTCCTCTGTACATAAAGAACATTACACCCCTCTGTATATAAAGAACATTACACTCCTCTGTACATAAAGAACATTACACCCCTCTGTACATAAAGAACATTACACTCCTCCTCTGTACATAAAGAACATTACACTCCTCTGTATATAAAGAACATTACACTCCTCTGTATATAAAGAACATTACACTCCTCTGTACATAAAGAACATTACACTCCTCTGTACATAAAGAACATTACAGCCCTCCTCTGTACATAAAGAACATTACAGCCCTCCTCTGTACATAAAGAACATTACACTCCTCTGTATATAAAGAACATTACACTACTCTGTATATAAAGAACATTACACTCCTCCTCTGTATATAAAGAACATTACACTCCTCTGTATATAAAGAACATTACACTCCTCCTCTGTATATAAAGAACATTACACTCCTCCTCTGTACATAAAGAACATTACACTCCTCCTCTGTACATAAAGAACATTACACTCCTCCTCTGTACATAAAGGACAATACACTCCTCTGTATAAAGAACATTACACTCCTCTGCACATAAAGAACATTACACTCCTCTGTATATAAAGAACATTCCACTCCTCTGTACATAAAGAACATTACACTCCTCTGTATATAAAGAACATTACACTCCTCCTCTGTAGATAAAGGACATTACACTCCTCCTCTGTACATAAAGGACATTACACTCCTCCTCTGTACATAAAGAACATTACACTCCTCCTCTGTACATAAAGGACAATACACTCCTCTGTATAAAGAACATTACACTCCTCTGCACATAAAGAACATTACACTCCTCTGTACATAAAGAACATTACACCCCTGTGTATATAAAGAACATTACACTCCTCTGTACATAAAGAACATTACACCCCTCTGTATATAAAGAACATTACACTCCTCCTCTGTACATAAAGAACATTACACTCCTCTGTATATAAAGAACATTACACTCCTCTGTATATAAAGAACATTACACTCCTCTGTATATAAAGAACATTACACCCCTCTGTATATAAAGAACATTACACTCCTCCTCTGTATATAAAGAACATTACACTCCTCCTCTGTATATAAAGAACATTACACCCCTCTGTACATAAAGAACATTACACTCCTCTGTATATAAAGAACATTACACCCCTCTGTACATAAAGAACATTACACTCCTCTGTATATAAAGAACATTACACTCCTCTGTACATAAAGAACATTACACTCCTCTGTATATAAAGAACATTACACTACTCTGTATATAAAGAACATTACACTCCTCCTCTGTATATAAAGAACATTACACACCTCTGTACATAAAGAACATTACACTCCTCTGTACATAAAGAACATTACACCCCTCTGTATATAAAGAACATTACACTCCTCTGTACATAAAGAACATTACACCCCTCTGTACATAAAGAACATTACACTCCTCCTCTGTACATAAAGAACATTACACCCCTCTGTATATAAAGAACATTACACTCCTCTGTATATAAAGAACATTACACTCCTCTGTATATAAAGAACATTACACTCCTCTGTACATAAAGAACATTACACTCCTCTGTACATAAAGAACATTACAGCCCTCCTCTGTACATAAAGAACATTACACTCCTCTGTATATAAAGAACATTACACTCCTCTGTATATAAAGAACATTACACTCCTCCTCTGTATATAAAGAACATTACACTCCTCTGTATATAAAGAACATTACACTCCTCCTCTGTATATAAAGAACATTACACTCCTCCTCTGTACATAAAGAACATTACACTCCTCCTCTGTACATAAAGAACATTACACTCCTCCTCTGTACATAAAGAACATTACACTCCTCCTCTGTACATAAAGGACATTACACTCCTCTGTATAAAGAACATTACACTCCTCTGCACATAAAGAACATTACACTCCTCTGTATATAAAGAACATTCCACTCCTCTGTACATAAAGAACATTACACTCCTCTGTATATAAAGAACATTACACTCCTCCTCTGTAGATAAAGGACATTACACTCCTCCTCTGTACATAAAGGACATTACACTCCTCCTCTGTACATAAAGAACATTACACTCCTCTGTACATAAAGAACATTACACTCCTCTGTACATAAAGAACATTACACCCCTCTGTATATAAAGAACATTACACTCCTCTGTACATAAAGAACATTACACCCCTCTGTATATAAAGAACATTACACTCCTCCTCTGTACATAAAGAACATTACACTCCTCTGTATATAAAGAACATTACACTCCTCTGTATATAAAGAACATTACACTCCTTTGTATATAAAGAACATTACACTCCTCCTCTGTATATAAAGAACATTACACTCCTCCTCTGTACATAAAGAACATTACACTCCTCTGTACATAAAGAACATTACACTCCTCTGTATATAAAGAACATTACACTCCTCTGTACATAAAGAACATTACACTCCTCTGTATATAAAGAACATTACACTCCTCTGTATATAAAGAACATTACACTCCTCCTCTGTATATAAAGAACATTACACTCCTCCTCTGTATATAAAGAACATTACACTCCTCCTCTGTATATAAAGAACATTACACTCCTCTGTACATAAAGAACATTACACTCCTCTGTATATAAAGAACATTACACTCCTCTGTACATAAAGAACATTACACTCCTCTGTACATAAAGAACATTACACTCCTCCTCTGTACATAAAGAACATTACACTCCTCTGTACATAAAGAACATTACACTCCTCTGTACATAAAGAACATTACACTCCTCCTCTGTACATAAAGAACATTACACTCCTCCTCTGTACATAAAGAACATTACACTCCTCTGTACATAAAGAACATTACACTCCTCCTCTGTACATAAAGAACATTACACTCCTCTGTACATAAAGAACATTACACCCCTCTGTATATAAAGAACATTATACTCCTCTGTATATAAAGAACATTACACTCCTCTGTACATAAAGAGCATTACACTACTCTGTATATAAAGAACATTACACTCCTCTGTATATAAAGAACATTACACTCCTCTGTATATAAAGAACATTACACTCCTCTGTATATAAAGAACATTACACTCCTCACAAGCTCGGTCCGTCTACGCGCCAAAAACTCGGTCGTCATATTTTCCCATACAAAGTCTATAACCTTTTTATTATATACTTTCAATTTCATTTAGAAACTAACAATAATTTTATTTTAACAATTTATTTATTGGTTTAACTGAGTAAAAGATGAAAAACACGAAAAATTTGAAAATTAACGGCGTAGAAATTTGATTGTGACGTAACGTTTGCGGGCCGGAATGTTTCCGGGCATATATCGTGTGATATATGCCCGCAATCTTTTAAAGAAAAAAGAAGAGATGAAATTGAAAGTATATAATAAAGAACATTACACCCCTCTGTACATAAAGTTCATTACTCGCCCTCTGTTGATAAGGAAGATTTCAATACTACATATGAAATTCAAAGCAGTTCAGAAAATCTGTTATCTGCATCAAATTTTCTTTATAACCCAGTTTCATATTTTGCTATCAAATTCATTCCTCACAATTTCTTATTCATCACTTTATACATATGTTCACTTTTATTTGTGAATTCTAAACAAAATGTCCATTTTTGATTTGTTTGTTTGTTGTATAGATGTCGTCAGCTCTAGGTAATGTACAACACATTTAGAAGTATGCATGGTGCTTGCGGGGGCATAGCAGTGAAGGTTCTTTATGGTGTCAATGCCTCTGTAACACTAGACCTCTGTTTTCAAGGTCATATTAAACTAAAAGACCCATGACTGTCACAAACAATCTAGTAATGAAACTTCTCCTTCATCTGTAACCTTATGGGGATCCAGGTTAGAATAGGTCCTCAGTCCCCTACAAACTCACGACTGTTACTTCTAATGCCAGATACTAAATGAAGAAACAGTTACAATAACTATATGTTAAACGCCTTAAGGTCATACATGACATTTCTGACCTTTTCTCTAAAATTATTTTTTCATCTCCCCAATGTGAAGAGTTCTTGTATAATTTCTGATATAGGCTTAATTTTTTTTATTTGAGCAATATTACCAAATTTTGTATATTGGTGTGGTTGCGTGGCTATGTGATTAGATCATCTAACTAGTAATGCAAGGGTCCCATGTTTAATGTCCACGATTATTCATTCTTCATAGTACAGTAATGTCCGTCTATACAACTTACTGTAATATGTGCACGCTGACTTTACATTTGCAACAACCAGGAACAATCAAAATATGCTAACCCTAAAACATGGTAACCTACCCTAAGATGTTTGTAGAAACTAGATAGAATGCAAGTGAACTGCGTATGTGAAACATCACAACAAATTATGTATCATTGAGAAACACCATGCATGTCCTTAAGGTTTGATGCAGTGACAGGATTCAGAATCGAATCTAGGCCTCCTGGTTGTAAGGCATCAATGAGTGTCTGTATAGATATTAATTAGAATTTCAAATTTTCTTCGATTTTTATAAATAAATTGTGTTTTAGCCTCAAAATAACAGCTTTATCTTTTAAAGTATTTTTTTTTCTAAACTTGTCACATTTGTTAAAGGATACATTAATCTATTCAAATATGATACAAAGCAAAGAAAAAAATAAAAAAGGTCTTTGGAACAATCGGGAATCAAACCCTGGACCCCTTGTGTTACAAATCAAAGAGCTTCAACAGATAGATTTTAATTGGATTTTCCAATTTTCAACAATTTTGTCATCATAAGAGGTGTTTTAGCATCAAAATAATAACTTTTTCCCATCAACTTATTTTTTTCTAAACTTGTCATATGTGTCCATATGAACCACCCTGTTACCATTCCGTTTTCGGTAAGAAGCGTTCCATTCCCACATCAAACCATTCCATTCAAACTTTTCAACGTTCCGTTCCCAGACCAAAGTGTCCCATTCTCATCTAAAACTGTTCATTCTCTCAAAGCCAGACATGATTCTACACAAAGGTACAAAAAGCGGAAGGGGGGCTGGGGGTCCTCCCCCAACGGAGTATATAGGGGCAGTGCCCCTAGATTAGGAGATCCAGGGACCCAGCCAAAAACGGATATTTTGACTTTAAGAAGCTTTTCAGAAAATTAATTCTGTGAACCAATTTTGAGGTTTCATGCTTTATAAAAATGCTAATAACAGTAATTTTGTTAGTATTGGTTCCCTAACCTACTCTTAGGCAAAGGTCTTACGCAATCTACCAACACTTGACTAAAAGGTTCTTCAAAAGTTGGACCTTTTCAATGGCTGTAAACATTACTGTCAACGCTTTGTACTGTTTTTACAGACATTTTTGTAAGGCACACTGTATATTCTGCTGATTGAGTGATATCGTAATGATTCAACCAATGAACAAGAAGAATACAATGAGGAAATACTGACCGCTATGTAAAATTCAAAGTCAAAACCAGATATTCCAGAAAATAAGATTTGTAAAAAGTAAAATTTATTGAACAACCTAGAAATTTCCGGAAGCAGAATCGTTATATAGATAACAGATTTTTACAGTCCGGAAAGCGGAATTCCTCTTTAAAGTGGAGAAAAAGCAATGTCTGCAACGCGTTCGTTCTCTCAAAGCATTCATTCCCACATAGTCATTCAGAACTCACTCATCAGTCCATAATTGTAAGTCAACATGGCTCTTGGTCGAGGTGGAAGAAGACTATCGCTTTTGTAAGTCAACATGGCTCTTGGTCGAGGTGGAAGAAGACTATCGCTTTTGTAAGTCAACATGGCTCTTGGTCGAGGTGGAAGAAGACTATCGCTTTTGATTCGACACATTTTTAAAGTGTACAAATACACTTAATTAAGGGTCTGTATTCTATAAGAGGATTTATAATGACTTAAGACCACTGAAATACAAACACGTCTTCAACCAGGTTCCCTATGAAGCTCCTTCTCTGTGTCTACAACCATTCCTATCCACAGATTGCTCACAAAACTTCATCATCTCCAGTCATCAAACCAAGCTTTTGTAGTGAAAAAAAGCAATCTGGTCCACAGAAAAATAAACACATCAAAAATTTACATTTCTAATGTTTTTGCCTTTGAATTTACAAATTGTAACAATAGCCATTTCCCATTTATTATGAATGTGATGCAGTTGTAAACAATGTGCATATGAATCTTAATCAATATAGTAAACGTACATCTATCTTAATGACAGGGAATTCTGACAGAAATGAAAGCAGAATGTAAATACATGTGTCTATAACACTGTAGATTCCTTATTTTACACGAGTACTTAATATGGCGAAATGAAACGTACGTACGTCAAATCGCATGAACATGAATTTGCGAATGGTCTGTTGATCAAGAGTCTTTACATGTATTTTAGCAGTATAAAGATAAAAGCGAGTGATTCTAATTCGTGAGTGATGCTTCTCGCGAAATCACGCGATGATATATTCCTTGCGTATATTTAGGAATTTACAGTAGTATAAGAAATTAATTTCATTTTTGAAAATGAAGGACATGCATATCCAGAATCAGGTGCAGCGCTTCACACTGTCAGACTTCATTTATCAAACGTACATAAAACATTGATATCAACTTATACATCTATAGAATGGAGGCAATAATCATGAAAACTGAGAAGAAATAGCCCCCCGTCATTCAAACCCCATGTTGATTAAAAGAAAGCAATCCTTTTGTAATTACAGCACAGAACACAGAGTGCTTGATGTCAGTTATGAGAATTATATATCCTGTTCTATCAACTGTACTGCACATTGTATTTCAATTATTATACTCTATACACACACCAGAAAAAAAACCCTCGTCTTCCATTACACTCCCCAGTAATGTCCTTAATTCCCCCCACAGCACTTAAATACAATCCACCTCTTGATTCTTGACTTGTTATTTTACACTTTCAAGCTATCTGAATCCTCTAATCCAATGATCTTAACATACTATCTCTACACAGTGACGAATAGAACTGCAGACTGGGAATATCACACAGCTACAGTATACATGTATGTATTGACTGGGAATATCACACAGCTACAGTATACATGTATGTATTGACTGGGAATGTCACACAGCTACAGTATACATGTATGTATTGACTGGGAATATCACACAGCTACAGTATACATGTATGTATTGACTGGGAATATCACACAGCTACAGTATACATGTATGTATTGACTGGGAATACCACACAGCTACAGTATACATGTATGTATTGACTGGGAATACCACACAGCTACAGTATACATGTATGTATTGACTGGGAATACCACACAGCTACAGTATACATGTATGTATTGACTGGGAATACCACACAGCTACAGTATACATGTATGTATTGCCTGGGAATACCACACAGCTACAGTATACATGTATGTATTGACTGGGAATACCACACAGCTACAGTATACATGTATGTATTGACTGGGAATACCACACAGCTACAGTATACATGTATGTATTGCCTGGGAATACCACACAGCTACAGTATACATGTATGTATTGACTGGGAATATCACACAGCTACAGTATACATGTATGTATTGCCTTTTCAGAAGGGAGACATCACCAATTGTTGGGTCTGAGTGTTTCATCCCCAGAGCATTAACTTTCCTGGGATACAACACAATAATGTTAAACTCTCTTACAATGGAAATACAGTAAAACACTGCTACAGCAAACACACTTATAATGAATTCACACTTACAGCGAGAAATTATGTTTATGATGAATCAGAAATTACTTTGTGATAAGCATGTTTTACTGTAATTGTTCATTCCCAGCACTTCACTATAAGCATGTTTTACTGTAATTCTTTGTTCCCAGCACTTCACTATAAGCATGTTTTACTGTAATTCTTTGTCCCCAGCACTTCGCTATAAGCATGTTTTACTGTAATTCTTTGTCCCCAGCACTTCGCTATAAGCATGTTTTACTGTAATTGATCGTTCCCAACACTTTGTGATAAGCATGTTTTACTGTAATTGTTCGTCCCCAGCACTTCGCTATAAGCATGTTTTACTGTAATTGATCGTTCCCAGCACTTCACTATAAGCATGTTTTACTGTAATTGTTCGTCTCCAGCACTTCGCTATAAGCATGTTTTGCTGTAATTGTTTGTTCCCAGCTCTTTGTGATAAGCATGTTTTACTGTAATTGTTTGTCCCCAGCACTTCGCTATAAGCATGTTTTACTGTAATTGTTTGTTCCCAGCACTTCGCTATAAGCATGTTTTACTGTAATTGTTCGTTCCCAGCTCTTTGTGATAAGCATGTTTTACTGCACTCACAAAAGTGTATTATTATTCACTGATGAAAACTAGAAAACAGAAAAGGCCCCGCCATCAATCTGAAAATTGACGAGGTCTTCCTGACAGCATAATCCAAGTATTATCTATAAAATCTATGAAAATCTTCTCCAGGAAACCTAAGTTGTTGTGTGCCATAGAAAGTGCTGTCATGGACGGAGAGATGGGTGGACAGAGAAACAGATGGACAGAGAGATGGGTGGACAGAGAGATGGATGGACAGAGACAGATGGATGGAGAGATGGATGGATGGACAGAGTGATTACTATAGGGCAACCATCATATGGTGGGGCCCTACAGCTGGTGAGATCAGTTATTTCTGTCCACATAATCTCACAAGTCTGTTACTATCCACTAACAAAAATTGCAGTGGGTGATATAAGAGTTTTCTTACTGCATACCATCCGATGGGACTGATCAGAATTAAGGCCTAGTACCATCCAGTAGAACTGACCAGAAGGCCTAGTACCATCCAGTAGAACTGACCAGAAGGCCTAGTACCATCCGGTCGAACTGACCAGAAGGCCTAGTGGATGGAGCAATTGCTTTACAATTGGAAGGCCTGGGTTCGATTTTTTCAATTACAGTGCCACATCAAACCTGAAAAATTATCATAGAAAGTACCTGTTCCAAATTAACACTGTAACTTATCAATAGAAGTCAACTTAACACTGTAACTTATCAACAGAAGTCAACTGAATTCTGTAACTTATCAAAGAGAAAAATCAAGTATTGTAGGATACTTTCTTGATTAAATCTCACTTTTTCTCATTAGGACAACTTAAAACACCATGTGGTTGAAACACAGTCAAAGGGAGACAACTCCATGTTATCACTTTACAGTCTGAAAAAAAATATCGTAGTGCCTTGAAAGAGAGAGAGAGGTTTAATTTACATGTAATGATGTCTCTTGCTAGCTATCTGTTAAATTGTTTTATACATCTGCGTTTTATACTTGAATGAAATAATCTGAAGCTCTATTGTGTAATCAACTACCACAGCAAATCAGAAAACATCAATAAAATTGTTTGATGACTGCATGGTTAAGGAATCCTACAAGCACTAGTCCTTCATTGTGGGTTAAGAGATATTTTGAAAAATCATGGATCTTCTTTTTTTTTCCCAACAGTTTCTTTTTAAAAAATTTATGAGTGTGTGCCAAAAATCAAAAATATTTGCATGAAAAGATGTGAAGTTCACACTGATTCAATCTGTAGTATTCAAAGGAGAGAGGAGAAAATCTTTGGCAGGACCGGGAATCGAACCCGGGACCCCTGCATTACTAGTCAGGTGCTCTAATCACTGAGCTATCCAGGCCGATATCCACGGTCCGTGCAGCCCTAATTACTACATTCCTCCCTCCTTAAGATCAATTATAATTTTATAATTGTCTTTCAAACTCAACCCAGGTTCATTTCGCCCCTGGCAGGCCAACCTGCACCACCAGGAGTGGTCAACGGCACCAAATGTAACAGGAAGGGAGAAAATCTTTGGTTGGACCGGGAATCAAACCCGGGACCCCTGCATTACTAGTCAGGTGCTCTAACCACTGAGCTATCCAAGCCGATATCCACGGTCCGTATAGCCCTAATTACTACAAATCATTGCATCAAGGTTTCATTCTTAATTCTTATTCATTGATAATTTGGGTGGAGGTGGGTAAAAAAAAAAAAGGCTTTTCATTGATAAAAAGCATTTTGCACCTATTAAGAATACATCTACAGTTGGTTCTCATGGGTGAACAATTTGTAAATGTTATGCAAACACGCCAGTGATTTCAAGCGAGTCTCCAGGTGCAAATATCATTTTAAAAATTTCTTCTTCAAATTATGTGTGTAAAATTATCAGCAGAATTTTCATTGAGAATTTATAAATATTCTTTTGAAAAAAAAATATTTGAAAATGAAATTAACACTCTGCACATAATCATTACGAGTGCAAACTAATTCATAAATGGCATTTCACCATTGGTACAGTTGGACTAAAATAATGATCTGGAATTTTTGAATCGATGTTACAGCATCACATGACATATATATACACGAAACTTAAATGTTAATCAGTAACTTCTCCTCCATTCATCTATAGGACTGACAGTCCTCAACCCAATAACGTATTCAATTTTTAGAATCTAAAAACATTAAATTCCAGCAGAGGCGTTGGATTATACAGTGTAGTACTTACTGATCTTTCATATAACTCGCACTGTCAACATCCAGTTAAACATATGAGATCCAGAATAAACTAGGAAGAATTTTTTAGCACACTAAAATTTATGTCCCCCCTACCATTTTCCATAGTTTTTTAAAAACCTTCTTTAGGAATCATCTTTAAAGAGGAAAATTAAGAATAACGGTATACATAACAATCACCTAGAAATTCTATTATTTGACCTTTAAATAAAAGGCCAAGGTCAAAGGTCATCAAAAATGGCATGTGACACATTATCCTATATAGTTTACCCACATACCAAATATCAAAGGCCTATGTCAAAAGACAAAAAAGTGATGACATATACTCAGAAGTTAAATGTTAACCAGTAACCCCTACTCCATTGATCTATGATGCCCACAAATTTCTATTATTAGACCTTTACATAAAAGGTCATGGTCAAAGGCCTTCAAAAAAATGGTACGCGACACAGTTTTGTCATGATATACCCACATACCAAATATAAAAATATCAAAGGCCTATGTCAAAAGACAAAAAAGTTATGGCCTGGACAAACTTTGTATGAGAAGCAGAAGAAGAAATATGTTTTTTTTAAAGTTCTCCAATGACCTTGAGTTTTGAAATGAACAACACTCTTGAAATTGGACACCAAATACAATACACACCTTTTAACATTGAAACCATATGAGACCCAGATTTATAGCAGGAATAACTGGAGGCTTAATGTGTATTCCTATCCTAAATGTTTGGTGAGGGATAACAAGGCCTTCAGTGGAAAGTTTCTTTAATATTCGCAAAACCAACCTTGATTTAAAAAATACAAAGTATATTGAAATCTTTATAACATCTTAGTTCAAAAAGTTCACACAGTGCATTATACCATTTGCCTTGCTATCATTCACAAATTGTAAAAAAGGAACAAATGATAATTATAGGCATTGATCAGGCAGGCATGTATGAAGTCTGCATAATGCAGTCCTTCACGTCCAGATTTGGGGGGTCATTGCCCTTTTATTTTGCAAAATTGTGAACCACAATTGTCTCTTATTTACATTGTACAGTTTTTTCTCTCTCTCATTCCAATTGGCCTTGAGCTGTCAGAGTAAATTAATGTCATCTAAATTACATACTGGGAGACCCATTTCATTGATAAATTTCAAGAGAGCCAAAAAACCCAACACTTCAGTCAGCTTAAAAAACATTTTGAGCAGATTCTAATCGATGAGAAATTTCAACCCCAGGTTAAAACAAACAACTCAACATCAGGCATTATAGGTAACAAAACAGAGAATGTCTCAGACTCTGTAAGCATTAAAGACAGACAAGATTTTATGCAACCTCTCTCTTTCTTCATCCCCTCTAACCTGAATTAGCAATCTCAGGATATAAATTGCGCTAGCTTTTATGGTAGCAGCATCAATATATTATTAAATTTTAGCATAGAACTTTGCCAGAAGAGTTCCCATGCAATCAAAATGTTTCAAGCCTTTTAAGTTGGGGCATACATTCATTGAATTTACATGTTCACAATAATATTAAATTTTAATATATATTATTAACTTCCATTTATTGAGCTATCTAGACCATTGTAGATTCATCTAATCATTGCACATTTTACCTGTTATAGGGACTGTTAACATTTTTTTTAAAAATACTTTTTTAAAATTGATGTTAAAAATCAAAAATATAACTCATTTAATGTTGACAATAAAAATTTGGACCTCCTGAATGCAAGGATAGAGCAATATTTTAGATTTGATTCTGTGTTATGTACTGTACACAGATCTAGACTCGAGTCTTTTTATGTACGGTAAGTAACAAATAACCAGTGGAATGTTAATTTTGTAATTTAAAACATCTTAATTTTGTACAGTCACAAATTTTAACTTAAACAAGAGGTACTGTGAGCAATGCTCACTAAGAACACCCCCCGCTTACCCCAATCTCCCAAAGGGTGTTGGTAATAGGTATAAACTACCTCTTTTCTGAGTGTAAAAAAAAATGGCATGACAAACCGAACCATATTGCTACTTCGATGTCCAGTGCGCTTGACCTTTGACCTTTTGACCCCAAAATTGATAGGGAACATTTTCATCCCATGGGTAGTCCAAATGTATGATATGGTGACTGTAGGTGGAAAGGATAACGCTTTAGAGCCCGGAAACCATATTGCTACTTCGATGTCCAGTGCGCTTGACCTTTGACCTTTTGACCCCAAAATCGATAGGGAACATCTTCATCCCATGGGTAGTCCATATGTATGATATGGTGACTGTAGGTGGAAAGGATAACACTTTAGAGCCCGGAAACCATATTGCTACTTTGATGTCCAGTGTGCTTGACCTTTGACCTTTTGACCCCAAAATCGATAGGGAACATCTTCATCCCATGGGTAGTCCATATATATGATATGGTGACGGTAGGTGGAAAGGATAATGCTTTAGAGTCCGGAAACCATTGCGTCTACAGACGGACGGACGGACGGACAGACGGACAACCCGATTCCAGTATACCCCCCCCCCCCCACAACTTGTTGCGGGGGGTATAATTAAATGACTTAAAGTATGCTTTTTTAGCCAAAGTATACTTGAAATGTAACATATACAATGTATATATAATATATAATAAACTTATAATCAATATCCATTTATTTTGAAAACTTCATAAATAATAACATACCTCAATTTTTGTTTTCAAAACAGAAAATATACTCTCTATAATGAACTTCTGTCATGATATATAACCTCATTTTTTATTTTTTGGTGAAATCTTCTAAACATACATGTACTAGACTGTTGATTTTGATCATTTAAAGTAAAAAACAAAAACAAAATTTAGGGGGAGATCGTGAATCAGTCCCTTTAATCATTATCTCGTATGGCATTGAAATATTGTAATATTTTTAGGAGAGAGAGTCACAAGGTGTTAGCGTTTGATTAGATCAATTAAATATGTTCAAAACAATTTTTCTCAGTTTCATGACCCCCAAGCCTGGGATTTCAACTTGATGGCCATGATTATGAACTCATGGCCTTGATCAAGTTCAACTTCAACATATCTTACCAGTTCTCAAATCTAAAAAAAAAAAATAAAACAAAACTTATTTACATTCACTTAATCTTTTCGCTTATATTTCTTTTGATTGATTGAATATTGTTTTAAGGGGGTACTGATGACCTATTCTAACCCGGACCCCCACGGGATAAATGGCATTGCTTTCATCATACATTGCATCCATGTTTGTTGCAAACTAGTTTGATCTGGTTTTCTAGTACCACCTGTCTGCATAATCATTATCATGCAAATATGGAGTGTCATCAAGGTTAAAGGGTGCATTGGCTGTTCCATTTAATTTAACAAATGGGTCAACCATATATTTTAGAAATTAATTCTAGTTTATATTTTTAGACAATATATAAAAATATAAATAAAAACAATCAAATGTCTTCCTTTGTTATTTTATCAGGTGATGAAGGTAGCAATCATTGCAAAAAAAAATTTGCATGACTCACTTCCGTGGGTTATACATAGTTTCTGCAATGCTACATGTAGCTACCCGAAGAAACAGCAAAGAAAGGATTTTATTGTTTAAAGAACATAAAAACAAAACATCTTCAATACATAGGAAAAAATCTGCAAGACATATGTACATAAATCACAGAACAGTTTGAATAATAATTGAATGACTGGGGTGCAGTACTAGATTATACAAACAATGCACCCAATATCTTTGGGATATGGGCAGTCCATTCAGCTCTTCTAAGACCCAGTGATGCTGAAGAAAAGCTAGTGAGTAAACTGACTCAGAAATTCTTTATTTTGGCACTCGGGGAATATTATCCAAGAACGACCAGGAAGTATAGGCAATCAAGGAATGTTTCAGCATGTCAAACGAACCCCATGCCAATTACGAAAATAGAAAATCTTAGATCAGGGTACAGAGCATGTGGTGCATTTAATGCAAACTGTAGAGAAAAAAATAATTACAAGAAGATCACTTAAAAATTACAGTTTTCCACAATTCTCAAAAGACCTGGTCAGCAATCAATGTTTTCAACTGAAAAACTTAAATTATACTGAGTCACAATATTACTAACCCAAATGTTAGAAATACTGGACCAGATATTTAAGTGCTTTGACCTTCAGATTAAGTATTGTGACCTTGAGGAAGTGTTAATGCCCCACATCCTACGTCAGATCACCAGGACAGAAATTCTCCTAATAACGTAGTCTCCTTACAAGACAAACACACAACACCTAGTTGTTCTGATGTCATGCCCAAACACATTTACATGGTGTCCAAAACACCTATTTTACTTGTACAGACTCTTTCAGCATACAAAATATTTTTCCAGTGTTTACTGATCCTTGCTTGGATTCACGTGAAACACGACAAGAATGACACAATGAAGGGAGACCCTGCATTGTCAGACCCAATCCACCGTGTTCATCCTACTCTAAATTCACTAAACCACTACCAGCAGAGCATACGATACCATTGTATTAATTGCTCATTATAAAAACTGAAATGTGACCCTGATATACTGCCTGAGACCATCAGCTGTTGAGATATCATCTGAAGGTTGGTGTGAAGGTCAGCAGACACACAACGAATCTGGTCAACACAACAGATATGTATCCTAGAGACCTGTTTCCATTATGTAAATCAATCTATAACTATTGATTTAGGAAAATTTACATTGGCAGTTTTCAATTTTAAAATCCTATTGCATCGACTTTAAATAAATTTGGAGATCAAGCTTTCACCATAATGTAAGAATAAGTGGAGTCAAGGAAAAATTCTCGACAGAAATATAGGCCCTTTAGCAATAAATTCTATAAAGCCTGCACAAACTGTCTTACAGATCTCGATACCATATTTTTCTATGTATCCAGCCATCCTTAAATAAGCAAAAGATAATTGTCCCTGTGGTCCTGCACTGCTCATAACGCACTCAGCAGGATATTAACGCCAAGAGATCAAGTCTTGTATTGGCATTGGACAACGATCTCGTGCAACTGTACTGTTAAGTGATCATGATCACTGTGGGAAACACTGATTCCTATCATCAGCACATTACACAATTTCTGATTCATATGTACTGAGCTTCAACTCTACAACCTCACCTTGAGACAAGGTCATGGTACATCACATGATTTTAATGTAAGCAACTCACATCATCTCAAAGACAGTTACAACAGAAATCTTATGAATTACTAGACATTGTGTTTATCATTGCAACTTGAATACTTGTTTCAGTTTCTTTAAAACTTGGTGCAATTACAGATGATAACCTATTAGATGTTTACATCACGTATTCCTTATATGATCACGGGTAAATATGGACATTATATCAACACTCTAGCTTCATTGTCAAAGACGCTAAAATAGGACTCCCACTAAAATAAGTACACATATAGCAGAATATCCAGACACTTAATCTCCCCAACAGACTTGTGTTCAGTGAGTTTATTGGTCAATCTCTCCAACAGAGACTTGTGTTCAGTTAGTTTATTGGTCAGTCATATTATAAATGTTTTTAGCAAGTCTGCAACATGACTGCAGAGACATTTTGCAATTGCCTGCAATTGGAATAAATTCAATACACTGGAATAAAATCCACCTGTCCAGACATTAAATTCACCTGTCCAGACATTCGATTTACCTGTCGGGACATTGGAATAAATTTACCTGTCTGGACATTCGAATAGATTTACCTGTTCGGACATTGGATTAAATTTACCTATCTGGACATTGCAATAAATTTACCTGTCTGGACATTGGAATAAATTCACCTGTCTGGACATTGGAATAAATTTACCTGTTCGGACATTCGATTTACCTGTCCAGACATTGTAATAGATTTACCTGTCCAGACATTGCAATAAATTTACCTGTCCGGACACTGGAATAGATTTACCTGTCCGGACATTGGGATAAATTTACTTGTCCAGACATTGGAATAGATTTACCTGTCCGAACATCATGGACATTGGAATAGATTAGGCATGAAATCATTCCGTGATAAACTACATGTACCATGGTGGGTAGTAAAAATTCACTGCTGTGACCACAGAAAATGACCACCTACCCAAGCACATTGTAATAGGATAAACAATTGATTATCAATATAATAAAAAGTAAATAGTAGTCCATGCATGAACAAAGTAAATAATACTCAATCTAGGAATTAAGGATTATAGACACGGCATGGATATCATCAACAGTGTCCATTTATAATGCCGTCTATTTCATTGCACTGATAGAATCATCAATACTATTATACAATTATTGACATGGCCTTTCATTCTTCTCATACAATGTAGTTCTGACATTCTGCTCTCAGTATGTGAAATGTAACTATGTCAGACTGACCAACACTGTAATAATTAGTCCTACACTATTTTTTTTATGAATTAAACATAATTACATGACATACCTATATCACATACCTGACTATAACTATATACTTAACTATATGAAATAGTCTTCACCATATATAAGTTTATTCCAGTTTTGGGCCCAGCTGAGGACTGCATACTTGGCTACATGACACACCTGACTATGCGGAGTACCTCAACATATGACATACTTAACTCTAGGACTATACCTTAACTCACCTCATCTACTCGGAAGCGTTGTTTGGATTTGATGATCTCGTGCGGAGACAGGGGGCAGTCATCCCAGGATTTGGAGTGTTCGGAACTGGCCATGACGAGAATTCACTGGCAAGAAGATGCGGAAATTTCTTATTAATCCAGAGCTTATCATAAAAAACAAACTTTTCACTGACAAGGAACTATAGGAAATTCACTTAATGAACAAATCCACCGTGTAAATATTATTACGAGAATGTGTTGTTACACCGGTAATTCCAAACAGAGAAAATTGATTAAAAATCAGATAACGGACCGAGAAAAAAATGTCTTAGTGACTCCTAAGATCCATGCACTTGTATTTGTAAATTATTTCCAGTAGAATTAATCTTCACAAACATGAAAGAGTGTCATTCCCTCCAGATTTAGACACCGTGCTCCACGGTTTCTGTGACAAGACAATATCGAGTCAATCACATGACAGTAGGGGATTAAAACATTCTAGGAAAGCTCCTTCAGTCAGTTTTTGTTAAACACCATTTGTCAAAGTAAATATCCGTCTAAATACACTCTCCTATAACATGACATCTTTGATATTTAATTGACAAAAAAATGTGTCAAAGTCTCTATACCAAATTTCCCCGACACGACTTCAATATGAAGTGTGCTCTTGCATGGGACGTTCACTTCCCTACAGCAAATGATAGAGTACTATGATATATTCAGCTCAATAAATTTGATCAAGGAAACAAAGCCTTGGTATAATTAGGTCAGACTTCAGACGAACCTGTTTAATTTTCACTCACAGGTCTTTGTTAATTACCGACTGTGAATCTGTCAATAAGTACATATGACATCTGCACTTAATAGTTGGGCCAGGAGTGTGTTTATATTTGACAACTTATCATCGCATCTTGTCTGTTGAGAAGAGTCCAACACAGATCTTTATAACCACATCATCTGAAAAATACACAGACATAATTAGCAAATGTTGATAGGAAAGATTCTCATTAATTACCCAAGGGAAACAAAACTCAAACCAAATTGAATTTAAACTCCAATAGCGATCTTTTGCTTCTGACATTCAACATGAGGAGTCTGTCCATGTAATCAGGCTCGAATTACAGGACATCAAGAAATCTTTATCAGAGCAAATGCAAAATATATAAACTTTCAATTATTGATGTTGGGTAGTGAAATCAATACTATACAAATAAGGACTGATGGAACAATAATTTTTTATCCATTAAAGCATACAGTTGGGGAGTGTTTTACAAACTGTCTTACATTAATATGTACATCATTAAGACACATAATCTAAAAACTAGTCAAAAATGTTTCCATTGATGTATAAACTTCTGAAAATGTAGCCATGCATATTTCTTTTGATTTGTCATCAATTCTAATTTAAAAACATAAAAAGTAGTTTTGGTCTTGAGTTGTGACACTGTCAATGGGCCCCATATCAAAATTCTTCCCGTCTGTCTGTTTGTCTAAAGCTTCTGTTTAATTAAGACAAAAAATCCATTTCATGACACACCTACACACTATAGGAGCACTGACAAATCCATGTGTTACTTTTGTTAAACGGGCACTTCATCATCACCGTACAATTAAAGATCATACCCTATAGAAATTGTGTTCTTTTAATTGATTGATAGGAAATTTGCAACAGACAAGAACATCATTTACCACGGAAAACATCCACAACATACAACTGTATCAAAAATACCATTCAAACACTCTTTTATACACCAGCTAGGAAGAATTGCTTTAGCACACCAACACCAACACATAGTTTTTTAAAAAACATTTTCATTTTTAGGGATCATCTTTAAAGGGACTAATTCACGATTTTCCCCAAAATTTTGTTTTTCACTTTTAATGATTAAAATCTACTGTCTAATGTATTTAAAAGATTTCACATAAAAAATTAAGGTTATACATCATCACAGAAGCTCATTTTAGAGAGTTTATTATTTGTACATGCTAATGAATGCCTTGTAAACATGTGGCGAAGGGGGGGGGGGGGGGCCTAGGCCTTGTAAATTTGAGGCAAAAAAAAAATGGGGGAAGCCCCTTTTGCCCCCCCCCCCTCCCCCCGCTTAAATCCACCACTGCGTACTGCTACATCTGTAAGCACCATGTCTACAGATATAAAGCTAACTGCTACATCTCTAAGCACAATCAATGTCTACAGATATAAAGCTAACTGCTACATCAATAAGCACCATGTCTACAAATATAGGACTAACTGCTACATCTGTAAGCACCATGTCTACAGATATAAAACTAACTGCTACATCTGTAAGCACCATGTCTACAGATATAAAACTAACTGCTACATCTGTAAGCACCATGTCTACAAATATAGGACTAACTGCTACATCTGTAAGCACCATGTCTACAGATATAGAGCTGAATTTGTGGCACTTCACCTAAAGCTGGTGTGAGTGAGGATGTGAAATCAACAAACAAAACACATATAAATGTAGAACACCTCGATCATATGAGGACAAAAAATCAAGACTCTCTCTCTCTCTCTGTGTTTCTTAATTTTTTATTTTTAATACCAACAACTTTGCAATTTGATTGCATTTTAACTCGGATTACAACTCACATTTCATTATGAATGAGAAATTTTCATTAGTTTTAAGTGTTACTCTTTACTCAGTCAAGATGTCACTTACAAAATGATTAATCCATTTAAATTTCAAACCAAAGATCGTCCTGCAATTTGGATTCCTCTTTGCATTAATGGATTTGAAAACAGACAAATCAATACTGTAAAATAAGGCTTTTAATGCTGAGAAAACAACCATGTTGAAGAGAATCCTATCATACCACAGAATCTAGAATGATGACAGTTAATATTCCTACCTATCAACATTCTATTTCTCTGGATAAATAGGCTCAGCTAATTAAAACCCAGGGCCCAATTCATCCTAGCAGGTTTTATCAAGTACTAATAACATCAGGTTAAATGCTCCCTCTTTTCTACTTATGAATCTTAATACATGTACTCTCTCTCTTCTCTCCTTCCCCCTCTCTTCTCTCTTTCCTTCCCCTCTTTCTCCCTCTCCTCTCTCTCTCTTCCTATCCCCTGGCCTCCCTCTTCCCTCTCTCTCTCTTCCTATCCCCTGGCCTCCCTCTTCCCCCTCTCTCTTCCTATCCCCTGGCCTCCCTCTTCCCTCTCTCTCTTCCTATCCCCTGGCCTCCCTCTTCCCTCTCTCTCTTCCTATCCTCTGGCCTCCCTCTCTTCTCTCTCTCTTCCTATCCCCTGGCCTCCCTCTCTCTCTCTCTCTCTCTCTTCCTATCCTGGCCTCTTTCTCTCTCTCTTCCTATCCCCTGGCCTCCCCCTCCCACCCCTCTCCGAGTCTCCATTCATCAATGAGTCCGTATCGCTATATATCATCAATATCACTACTGCATCAATTTTATTATCACATAGTATCATTTAAAAAATACAAACCACTACAACATAATCTGTGCTGCTATTAAACCTAGCAACATAATCTGTGCTGCTATTAAACCTAGCAACATAATCTGTGCTGCTATTAACCCTTAGGCAACATAATATGTGCTGCTATTAAACCTAGCAACAACTGAATTAATATGAAAATGACACTTTTTAAAAAAAATAATCTTAGTATTCAGCTACAAGTCTATGAATTTTTACCTTTTAAGTGAAGTCCCCTTTGACACAGAATGATTATGTTGACACAATTCTTTTTATCTATTACGTGACAAACCTGCCTTCTAAAGAGAGAATTTGTGCATACATCCCACCTGTGTACAGGTAAACTGGAAAGATAAACCAGTACCTAGCTTTCATTGCATTGTCCACACACTAGAAAATCTGGACTGTCGACTGACCATAACCATGTCTTCTACCTGTTAAATCATTAATCTATGTCAGACTCCTAGTGTCCGAGGTCTCTCGATATTACCCACAAATGAAGTTAAATGGTTTTTATCAGAACAGTCAGATCAGGTCCAGTGATCTAAGACATTCATTAATGTTTGCCACAATGACAAATTTCATTCAGAAAAAAACCCAGCTGAAGCATGGGAGGCTACTATTTTACTACACTAAAGAGAATTTATGCACATCTTCTATACTTTTTTAAAAATGCATGCACACAATAATTCAGTTAGGGAAATCTAAAATGATTTGTGATTTACAGAGGTGGATCCAGAAAATTTTCAAGGGAGGGGGGATGTGTGTGTGACCCAGGATACCGTAGTACCTTTTCTGTTAGAAATGGTGGATTTCAAACTACAAAGTGACAATTTTTGTTAAAAATGTTTAGCCCAAAGGAGGGGGGTGGGGGGAGGAGGAGGGGGCAGATGGATTAAATTGTTCAGTTCAATGGAAGGTACTGAACTACCTATCAATGATTTATGCTATGTACAAGTTCATGATAATATGACACAGCCCTACATTGTGAACTTTTGAACTTCACATTTTGTAACAGACAGATACCTATAAAGACGTGGCTATAAAGAATAATCTTACACGGATATACTGAATAATGCCCATTGAAAAAATTTCAAGGCCCAATATATGTAATTTTAAAAAAGTCAAGTAAACCAATCATTTAATTCTTAAATTTACATTTTCTCAATATGAAATGCTTGAATATTTTGCCATTTACCACTCACTCAATACAGGTATGATATGTCTGTGAAATGGAGAGAACAGCAACTGTGAGCTACATGTAGCTCTACAAGCATTGCAGTCTGCTTGGTACTGGTTTTGACCAGTTCTATGAAAGGAGCTCTGCTTTGTGCTGATCCTGTACAGTGCTCTCTTGTTTTCTCAAAACAGTCAGAACTGAGTGAGTTTCAATTTTAATTATTTTGCCTTGTACTAGAACGACATTATGTCATTGGATAAAATGTGTCATGTGACTGCTGTCTCGATTGAAGTCAACATTTCGCAAATTCTATGGTCGTTATAACGATCTAGTTTGTCAATACAACCTATCATTGGGTCAAATGCTGTCCGACGTGTTCCATACCGATTGTTAGGCCGTTCTTGGCACACATATTTTGACTACGGATAACTCCGTTTACCTGATCAGGATATAGGCCTCACGTGTTCATTACAAAAATGGTGACCTAAAGGTGTTCATTACAACAATGGTGATGTAAAGGTGTTCATTACAACAATGGTGACCTAAAGGTGTTCATTACAACAAAGGTCACCTAAAGGTGTTCATTACAAGAATAGTGACTTAAAGGTGTTCATTACAACAATGGTGACCTAAAGGTGTTCATTACAACATTGGTGACCTAAAGGTGTTCATTACAACAATGGTGATGTAAAGGTGTTCATTACAACAATGGTGATGTAAAGATGTTCATTACAACAATCGTGATCTAAAGGTGTTCATTACAACAAAGGTCACCTAAAGGTGTTCATTACAAGAATAGTGACCTAAAGGTGTTCATTACAACAATGGTGACCTAAAGGTGTTCATTACAACAATGGTGACCTAAAGGTGTTCATTACAACATTGGTGACCTAAAGGTGTTCATTACTACAATGGTGATGTAAAGGTGTTCATTACAACAATGGTGATGTAAAGGTGTTCATTACAAGAATGGTGATGTAAAGGTGTTCATTACAAGAATGGTGACCTAAAGGTGTTCATTACAACAATGGTGATGTAAAGGTGTTCATTACAACAATAGAAATGTAAAGGTGTTCATTACAACAATAGTGATGTAAAGGTGTTCATTACAACAAAGGTGACCTAAAGGTGTTCATTACAACAATGGTGACCTAAAGGTGTTCATTACAACAATGGTGACCTAAAGGTGTTCATTACAACAATGGTGACCTAAAGGTGTTCATTACAACAATGGTGACCTAAAGGTGTTCATTACAACAATAGTGATGTAAAGGTGTTCATTACAACAATGGTGACCTAAAGGTGTTCATTACAACAATGGTGACCTAAAGGTGTTCATTACAACAATGGTGACCTAAAGGTGTTCATTACAACAATAGTGACCTAAAGGTGTTCATTACAACAATAGTGATGTAAAGGTGTTCATTACAACAATGGTGACCTAAAGGTGTTCATTACAACAATGGTGACCTAAAGGTGTTCATTACAAGAATGGTGACCTAAAGGTGTTCACTACAACAATAGTGATGTAAAGGTGTTCATTACAAGAATGGTGACCTAAAGGTGTTCATTACAACAATGGTAACCTAAAGGTGTTCATTACAACAAAGGTATGTAAAGGTGTTCATTACAACAATGGTGACCTAAAGGTGTTCATTACAACAATGGTGACCTAAAGGTGTTGACATTACAACAATGGTGATGTAACAGTGTTCATTACAACAATGGTGACCTAAAGGTGTTCATTACAACAATGGTGACCTAAAGGTGTTCATTACAAAAATGGTGACCTAAAGGTGTTCATTACAACAATGGTGATGTAAAGATGTTCATTACAACAATAGAAATGTAAAGGTGTTCATTACAACAAAGGTCACCTAAAGGTGTTCATTACAAGAACAGTGACCTAAAGGTGTTCATTACAACAATCGTGACCTATAAGTGTTCATTACAACAATGGTGACCTAAAGGTGTTCATTACAACAATGGTGATGTAAAGATGTTCATTACAACAATGGTGACCTATAAGTGTTCATTACAACAATGGTGACCTAAAGGTGTTCATTACAAAAACGGTGACCTAAAGGTGTTCATTACAACAATGGTGATGTAAAGGTGTTCATTACAACAAAGGTCACCTAAAGGTGTTCATTACAAAAACGGTGACCTAAAGGTGTTCATTACAACAATGGTGATGTAAAGGTGTTCATTACAACAATGGTGACCTAAAGGTGTTCATTACAACAATGGTAATGTAAAGGTGTTCATTACAACAAAGGTCACCTAAAGGTGTTCATTACAAGAATAGTGACCTAAAGGTGTTCATTACAACAAAGGTCACCTAAAGGTGTTCATTACAAGAATGGTGACCTAAAGGTGTTCATTACAACATTGATGACCTAAAGGTGTTCATTACAACAATGGTGACCTAAAGGTATTCATACAACAATGGCGGTGTAAAGATGTTCATTACAACAATCGTGATCTAAAGGTGTTCATTACAACAAAGGTCACCTAAAGGTGTTCATTACAAGAATAGTGACCTAAAGGTGTTCATTACAACAATGGTGACCTAAAGGTGTTCATTACAACAATGGTGACCTAAAGGTGTTCATTACAACATTGGTGACCTAAAGGTGTTCATTACTACAATGGTGATGTAAAGGTGTTCATTACAACAATGGTGATGTAAAGGTGTTCATTACAACAATGGTGATGTAAAGGTGTTCATTACAAGAATGGTGACCTAAAGGTGTTCATTACAACAATGGTGATGTAAAGGTGTTCATTACAACAATAGAAATGTAAAGGTGTTCATTACAACAATAGTGATGTAAAGGTGTTCATTACAACAAAGGTGACCTAAAGGTGTTCATTACAACAATGGTGACCTAAAGGTGTTCATTACAACAATGGTGACCTAAAGGTGTTCATTACAACAATGGTGACCTAAAGGTGTTCATTACAACAATCGTGATGTAAAGGTGTTCATTACAACAATGGTGACCTAAAGGTGTTCATTACAACAATGGTGATGTAAAGGTGTTCATTACAACAATGGTGACCTAAAGGTGTTCATTACAACAATGGTGACCTAAAGGTGTTCATTACAACAATAGTGATGTAACGGTGTTCATTACAACAAAGGTGATGTAAAGGTGTTCATTACAACAATGGTGACCTAAAGGTGTTCATTACAACAATGGTAATGTAAAAGTGTTCATTACAACAATGGTGACCTAAAGGTGTTCATTACAACAATGATGACCTAAAGGTGTTCATTACAACAATGGTGACCTAAAGGTGTTCATTACAACAATGGTGACCTAAAGGTGTTCATTACAACAATGGTGAGGCCACATTTAAAAATATGTTTGTTTCCCCTCTCCCGACCCTAAATTTCAGAGGAAGGTCGGTAGGTAGGTAAAAAGTTTTTTTTTTTTTAGCTAGCAGAATTTTATTTATTATGAAATTCCCATAACCATAAACAATGCCCGATACCAAACGTCGTGAAGCACATCATCCATGTTTCCTCATCAAACTCGTATAGTCAGTTCTCGCGTAAATTCTGCTTTGATTGCCACGTTTTGCAATTAGGAAAGGTGTCGATATTTCGGACAGTACTTCATGTATTTTGGAAATGCTCATTATCTAACCACTAAACTTAGGCATTGGACTACATGTATACATATTGGTTGATTCGACGAACATTGGGTTTCATCAGAATTTTCTCTGCTATTTATACCACATACTAACACTTAAATAAAGTTAGGGAGAATGTTGCAACTATGGACAATGGTGTTAGTTTTGGACACATGGTGTTATAAAATTGGTAAACTCGGTTGCTGTCTTTTATTTATGGTTCACTGACATTTTATGCTTTTGTTTTTTGCACATTATCTTAATTTGTATATGATAGTGATTTTCATTATATTTTTAAATGATATCGGTAGATCTAGTTTACCAGAAAACGTTTCAACGGGACTTGATTTTGCCGATCAAACAAAATGGATGCTGACATCAACCAATCAGAGCTGAGTTACACATGTGCATATAATTAGGTGTTTTCCAGTTTGTAAATATAGCATTAGTTCAGAAATAAGTTAAATTGAGAATGCTTCTGATTGACTGTCAAAAATATCGCATCCGTCCGAAATATCAACACTTTCCCCTACTGAAGAACACAACTTGCAAACTGGATGCCCCGAATTCTCTTGTTTCCTCGCTCCTCGTATAGACAACATTTCTCCATCTCGATCTTGCAGATCACTAGTCCGAATTGCGAGCCGAATTCAATGTTAAACTCACTTGTAACTAATCATAAAACAATCATGATTCTTGTACTTATTAATATCGATTAAAAGAAAATATCAATCCAAAATTCGATATTAAACAGAAGCCAACAATTGTAGTCAACCGAATTTTCACTGGCATTTGAGCAAACGAGTCTCGTGACTCAAAACAAAGCTTGACAGTTTGATAAAATGTTTTCAAGAGACTGTTTATGTGATGAAAGAACCCATAATATCGATATTAGTTAGTACAAGAAGAATCGTTTTATTGATTAGTTATGAGCTTAAAATTAAATTCGGCTTGTAGGTATTTGAAATCAGCCAGAGAATGCCGCCTCCAGCTGGAGGCAGCGAAATTTCTAGATTTCGGACCAGAACACCTCCTGTATTCGTATTATCATTATTTTTTAATTTTGGATTGAAACCAAAGAAGATATAGAAAATTTTTGTCATTATAAAATACTGATCTGCACCAGAAACGACCTTGAATTTTTCTTAAAATTAAAAAAAAAACTTCACCAGAATGGCGTAATAAAAACTTATGGGTCGGTGTGAATTTTCAGACTCGGTCGGGCGAGGGGAAACAAACAATATTTTTATTTTGGCCTGACCTAAAGGTGTTCATTACAACAATGGTGATCAAATTGCAGTAATTTGTATCATATTCTTGAAAGAACTCACATAAAATAATTGGAAGATTGTATCACTCTTTCGATGGTAAAATCATACATAAGAGGGTTTTTAACGAGCCATTAAATAAAACTTTGGTGTAATTAGCCACCTCTAAAACACACACACCCCATTTGATCCCCCCCAAAATGTACCCGAACCCCCTTCAATCTGAAAACAATTTTTTTGTAAAATTAGACATATTTACGGAAGCCGACAGGTGCCAGGGTATAGAATTAATATTCATTTAACTGGTGGCCACCACTTATTTTATCTGGCAGCCACCACTTAATTTATGTGGCAGCCGCCATTTAATTTAACTGGCAGTCGCCATCTAATTCATCTGGTGGCCGCCACTTAATTTATACATGACGGCTGCAAATTTAAAAAACAATTAACTCATATTGCTGAGTGATTATTTTGGAAAGATTTAGAATAGTACACAAACACGTAGGATCGTTTTTCAATGTGTATAGGGACAGTCATCGGAGAAATTGTCTTCTACAATGTTGACAAGCAGAAAGGGAACCTAAAAATTTCTCTTTTGCCCAAACTTCACACTCCTAAATTGGAGGGAGGGAGGGGGCTACGTTCCGTCCTTCAATTCATCAGTTCATTCATTATTACATTTTTACCATTCATTACTACCACCAAAAGGGTGGGATGGGGGTCAATCCACTAATTAATCTTACTTCACATGCGAAAATAATTTAGTTTACATATGAAAATTTAACGTTGTTCAAAAAGTGAAGGGTCAGCACCCTGGTTCTACGTGCCTGATATGTTGGAATATTAAGTTCAGTTTATTAGCACAAAACCATAAGGTTTACAAGCATCTACAAATGAAGATTTGCTCTTGCGCGAATCTGTCGACATTTGATATTGTGAACATTTTTTTTTAAAATAAGGTACAGGTTCTGAGTGACCAGTGCACAACAAACAACGAAGGTTACAGACCAGGCAATAGCAAATTATTCTGTAGTTTGCCAGGACTACCAGGAAAACTCATCATTTAGCTGGTGTAGTTTGCCAGCACTACCAGGAAAACTCATCATTTAGCTGGTGTAGTTTGCCAGCACTACCAGGAAAACTTATCATTTAGCTGGTGTAGTTTGCCAGGACTACCAGGAAAACTCATCATTTAGCTGGTGTAGTTTGCCAGGACTACCAGGAAAACTCATCATTTAGCTGGTGTAGTTTGCCAGGACTACCAGGAAAATTCATCATTTAGCTGGTGTAGTTTGCCAGGACTACCAGGAAAATTCATCATTTAGCTGGTGTAGTTTGCCAGGACTACCAGGAAAACTCATCATTTAGCTGGTGTAGTTTGCCAGGACTACCAGGAAAATTCATCATTTAGCTGGTGTAGTTTGCCAGGACTACCAGGAAAATTCATCATTTAGCTGGTGTAGTTTGCCAGGACTACCAGGAAAACTCATCATTTAGCTGGTGTAGTTTGCCAGCACTACCAGGAAAACTTATCATTTAGCTGGTGTAGTTTGCCAGGACTACCAGGAAAATTCATCATTTAGCTGGTGTAGTTTGCCAGGACTACCAGGAAAATTCATCATTTAGCTGGTGTAGTTTGCCAGGACTACCAGGAAAACTCATCATTTAGCTGGTGTAGTTTGCCAGCACTACCAGGAAAACTTATCATTTAGCTGGTGTAGTTTGCCAGGACTACCAGGAAAACTCATCATTTAGCTGGTGTAGTTTGCCAGGACTACCAGGAAAACTCATCATTTAGCTGGTGTAGTTTGCCAGGACTACCAGGAAAATTCATCATTTAGCTGGTGTAGTTTGCCAGGACTACCAGGAAAATTCATCATTTAGCTGGTGTAGTTTGCCAGGACTACCAGGAAAACTCATCATTTAGCTGGTGTAGTTTGCCAGGACTACCAGGAAAACTCATCATTTAGCTGGTGTAGTTTGCCAGGACTACCAGGAAAACTCATCATTTAGCTGGTGTAGTTTGCCAGGACTACCAGGAAAACTCATCATTTAGCTGGTGTAGTTTGCCAGGACTACCAGGAAAACTCATCATTTAGCTGGTGTAGTTTGCCAGGACTACCAGGAAAACTCATCATTTAGCTGGTGTAGTTTGCCAGGACTACCAGGAAAACTCATCATTTAGCTGGTGTAGTTTGCCAGGACTACCAGGAAAACTCATCATTTAGCTGGTGTAGTTTGCCAGGACTACCAGGAAAACTCATCATTTAGCTGGTGGTCACAAGTTGGAAATATATCACCAGCAAATTCAGGGCCCAACCAGAATTCGGTCAACCACTAGTCCTTAAAAATTAGTACTTGAGACGAACAAGCAGACCATTATATCATATTATATGTACTAATATTCCATAGTTTTTCACTTAAGAAATGAATTTCAATTTTAAAAATGCACAAAAGCATGAACTGCAATGCTTCAATCTGGCACGCTTCATGAAATGTATACCAAAATGCACCTCATGAAAAGTATATTAAAATGTGCTTCATGAAAAGTATGCCGGGATGAAGCATTGCAGTTCATACCTTAATGTGTTTTCAAGATCATATTTACATTCTACTTTCATTTCTTTCGGAATTCCCAGCTATTAGAATAAATGTACTATTAATATTTATGAAGATTCATACATGCATTGTTCACATTACTGCAGTGCATTCATGAAAAAATGGCAATCTTTACAATTTGTAAAAATATCAAATGCAAAAAATTCACTAAATATTATAGTGTAATGAAAATTCCTTTGATTATGTAAATGAGGCAATCAGGGTCAATCAAAGTCTTGTCAATGATTAGCTATTCCTTGTGTGTTGTACATTGTCTCAAACGTTATGGAGACTAGTATATGAGTCAGCAGAATTGAGCGGAGGTATAAATAGAAGGCGCTTCTGCGCATCTAAGTTAGTTTGCTGATAGACGGAGAAGAGAGAAGATCGTATCTCACATCCAGAATTTAGGTAAGGTTTATTGTCTCATATGCGGGACCTCAAATTACTGCGGGTGGACCATTTGAGACATTATTCCTTCAGAAGATAGCCCGGGAGCAAATGCTCAAATAAATAAAGGGTTGAAACTTGTAGTTTGAAACAGCGTCTGAAACAGTGGTTTCAGACCAGAGGCTGAAACACGAGTGATTAAACTAGGCAAGGAATAGTTAGAGGAAAATCATATAATAAATCAATAAGGAAATAATCACAGTGTTTGATTCAAATTGATTTATTATCATTGTTTAGAACTATAGTTTAATGCAATCATTTAGAAACGTAGGAAACGTTTAAGAAAAATTATTATCCGTGGTTTGAACCCACATTACACGTTACAATAGCATATACTACAACATAAGCTGTTAAATATCATGGATTATTTTTTTGACGGTCTTCACCAGCAATGGTGATGTCTCCATAAGTGAAAAATTCCCAAGCGGGATGTTAAACAATACACAACCAACCATTAAACACTACAGTGAATTCAGAAGTAATCCGGCCAAATCTGAGATGTTGGCACGAGATTTCAAATTATCCTCTCATATTTTTCCCAAAAGCAAGGAACAGAACTCATTTAAAAAATAAGACAATAAAGTATTTGAGATAGGTTAATTTACATTGAATTTTTTCTTGATTGCAGAAACTTGTTAATTTTGAACTGAGAATTTTCCTTACCTTCTATCAGCATGCTTCTGTGATATTCTCGTCACTTAATAAAACAACTGCACAATGAAGCCACCAGGACGAGTATTTAGTGCAGTGAACTGTAATTTAAAAATCACAATGAAAAATTTAGAGAAGAATACCTTTTCCCCTTAAACTCTAAACCAAACAAATACAGTTCAACTTTCGCTGTTAGAAACTTTAAACTCGCAGAGACACATGAACGGGTTCATTTTTAGTACCTGATAATTTTGAATATCTTTTTGTCCTTTAGGCAACACTGAACGTAACAAATAACTGTGTAAATATTGACGCTAAGTGACTCTGACCACTACCACATTTACATTTGTTTATCACTATTTCAAAACTGAAAACAGCTCTGTATGCTGCAATCACAATCTCTTCTTTTACTTTGTGTTTTGCTTGATAGATAATTTTGTACATATCATTACACTTTATGTGTGTGACTTCTTTAGCAGTAAATAACAAACATCAGAATAAAGCCTAATAGAACTAGTGATAATATTATGAATTCACTGGCACCCACTACTGCATTGTTGTGATAGTGTAGAGGTATATATACAGCTAGTTCATGTATTTATCCTCCTCTGCCTAATCCATTAAGTACTTACTAATATAAAATCTATGAAAATGAAGTTACCATGTGCCATATAGAAAATGTCGACAGATGGACGACTGACAAAATGATACTATAGGAATCTAAGCATTTAACCTTTAAATCCTATGTAAAGAATTCTCAAGGACTCTCACGTTACTGCATGCTAAGGAAAGTGATATCTTTTGACAATATCAAAAAATTCTAAGGTCCATAACGCTGTAAAAACACACCTGATAAATCTGAAAATCGACAGGGGTCTTCCTTTGCCTAATCCAAGCATTATGCATAAAATTTATAAAAATCTTCCTACGAAAACTTAAGTGATCACATCCCATAAAAAGTCCTGACACAGGAATGGACCGACAGACAGATTACTATAGGGCACCTGCCATACAGAGGGACCCCTATATGATGTGGACATTATGAATGCATCATGTGGAGCGTCGAAGAAAATTGTAGGCATTGCAAGTGTCACGTTATTGTCATTAACTAAAATACTTAATTGACAATCAATTTACAACATTTAAACATTTATTATACATCAACTGATTTTTCACAATATAAAAGTAAATTGATATATTTTGCTGAGTCCCTGAAAATCATGAAGTTTGAAGCTTTCATGTTTATTTATAATTGTAGCCCAGGTCTGGCCCTTAAGTAGGTTATCAAAACTAAAAACTTCCTGATGTCATATTAAAACTGACACCAAAATAAATATAAGCCAGGTCTGTGCTCTATATGAAATTTGAGCATTTTATCACTAAAATGTGGTAATTTTATGAAATTTTCTTGTATCTGATGATATTTGCGGCAGAAGATCTTAGGTACACTGTTGCAAGTTTTTTTTTTAACACCCTGATAATGTACACTTAACTTTCATGAAGAAGATGATTTGATGAAGCTTTAGTTAAATTTTGGCCGTTTCACTGGACTGAATTTTACACTTTGTGGGCCTACTTCTTTATCTGCTTACATCAAATTAAATGGATTTCCTTCCAAGTTATCAGCACTCAAAGTTTTATAATTTTCTGAACTGAGGTTAAAATGGCATTATTCTCATGAACTGACACTGAATAGCGATTTTGTCAACTTAAATACTCACATAAGGCTATCATAGTATCTAAGTGTATAGAAAGTTAGAGACAGTAGGAAAAGAGAGATAAAAACTGTCTCTGCGAATCAGAAAATAATATAATCTACCATGTCCATCTTGGGAGTCCTTCAGAGCAGTTTCCACATTTATTGATTTAACTTTTGCAAAAACAGTCTGCATACTTAGCATAATTTTAAATCATTCATTATCTCGGACAATTGTGAATTAAGTACACACTTATCACACTGATTATTAAACATGTGATACAGTCTTATCCGATATTACACCTGTGTTAATTAAAATATAAATACTGATAATAAAGCACATAATTCTATAGTCTACTAATATATTGATACTGTACACTGAGGAAGTCCCTGCCTATCATATATTTAGGTCACCTTCAAGGTTTCACTGACTTACCTCCTCCTGATGTAGTACAGCTGGACACTGTTACTGATAATGACTTTTTTCTTACTACTAACGAAGCAGTAATGTACTACAGTAATCTTGTACTAGCCTAACAGAGAACGTACAATTAAAACAACACCAAAATCCTCCACCCCTGGACTGTTAACACTGAGATCCTCCACCCCTGGATTGTTAACACCGAGACCCTCCACCTCTGGACTGTTGACACCGAGATCCTCCACCTCTAGACTGTTAACACCGAGATCCTCCACCTCTAAACTGTTAACATTGAGATCCTTCACCTCTAGACTGTTAACACCGAGATCCTCCAACTCTAGACAGTTAACATTGAGATCCTCCACCTCTAGACTGTTAACATTGAGATCCTCCACCTCTAGACTGTTAACACCGAGATCCTCCACCTCTAGACTGTTAACACTGAGATCCTCCACCTCTGGACAGTTAACATTGAGATCCTCCACCTCTAGACTGTTAACACTGAGACCCTCCACCTCTGGACTGTTAACACATATAATACTATATTTAATCAAAACTTATCACTTGGGAGATTTCTTTTTTTTTTTCTTTACAAATTTAAGTCAACGATTTCAAGGTGAACAACCCAGGTGAGGTAATCTGATAACTTTGTTTTTTTCAAATTTTGTCAGAAGTTACACTACCTGTGTAACTAGCCTATAACGTTCCTTTCTCTGAAGTGTTAAAACGTGATCCAATTAGATATACATAAAACGGTGATTCTGCAGGGATAGAGAAGTTCATTTCTTTGTAAGTAACCAAGCACTGCCAAAAATTTCCCTGACATCTTTCTCCATTATAAACAAAAAATGAAACCATTTTAAAATACTTACACTCTGTGATCATTTTGATATTGACACAGCACTTCATAGCTAAATCATTTATGAGCCGTACACTTCAATACAAGTTAAATGCATGCAGAGCAAGCAATGATGCAGCAAAATTGTGACGAGTTTGCTATTCATACAGTTGTGGTGAGCAGAAATTTATCCAGTCCATTTCCTATATGCATTAAAAGGGTTGGGTTGTATATTGTTTAACATTCCACTTGAGAATCTTTCACTCACATGGAAAGTCACCATTGCCAGTGAAGGGCTGCAAAATTTAGGCCTATAGTATTATACTCGGCGTTTACTCAAATTACTGCCTTTGAGCTGGGAGGGACACTTGCTGTGACACCGGACTTCAGTTTTTGCGGTTTCATTCAAAGGACCATCCCCATTTAGTCCCCTAGCTCTTACAACATGCAAGGGGTACACTATACTGAGGACCTATTCTAACCCAGATCCCCATGCCGGGGTATTCATCAAAATTCACAAATAAGAGGGCAACAGGCCACATCACTCACCTGTCTGTGACTGAACATTATCTGATCACACAGGGCTGTCACTACAGAACATTATCTGATCAGACAGGGCTGTCACTACAGATTCTGAGAACATTATCTGATCACACAGGGCTGTCACTACAGATTCTGAGAACATTATCTGATCACACAGGGCTGTCACTACAGATTCTGAGAACAGATTCTGAGAACACAGGGCTGTCACTACAGATTCTGAGAACAGATTCTGAGAACACAGGGCTGTCACTACAGATTCTGAGAACAGATTCTGAGAACACAGGGCTGTCACTACAGATTCTGAGAACATTATCTGATCAGACAGATTCTGAGAATATTATCTGATCAGACAGGGCTGTCACTACAGATTCTGAGAACATTATCTGATCAGACAGATTCTGAGAACATTATCTGATCAGACAGGGCTGTCACTACAGATTCTGAGAACATTATCTGATCAGACAGATTCTGAGAATATTATCTGATCAGACAGGGCTGTCACTACAGATTCTGAGAACATTATCTGATCAGACAGATTCTGAGAACATTATCTGATCAGACAGGGCTGTCACTACAGATTCTGAGAACATTATCTGATCAGACAGATTCTGAGAACATTATCTGATCAGACAGGGCTGTCACTACAGATTCTGAGAACATCATCTGATCAGACAGATTCTGGGAACATTATCTGATCAGACAGGGCTGTCACTACAGGTTCTGAGAACATTATCTGATTAGACAGATTCTGAGAACATTATCTGATCACACAGGGCTGTCACTACAGATTCTGAGAACATTATCTGATCAGACAGATTCTGAGAACATTATCTGATCAGACAGATTCTGAGAACATTATCTGATCAGACTGGGCTGTCACTACAGATTCTGAGACAAGGTCTCAATCCTTTTTAAGTATGGGAAATTTAATGAATTTTTTGGTTCAGATTGGGAAGTTTTTAATTAACACAAAATCACTCTCAAGTTTTTGTTTAAATTACGAAGTTTTTTTTTTATTTAAAAAAAAAGACCAAGATAGACTCTCACTCAGTTCCCTTCATTTGTTTATACCTTCATTCAAGGATGCTTTGTGGCAAGTTTGGACAAAATTGGGCTAGTGGTTCTTGAGAAGAAGTCATAGGCAGTGTTCATGCAACCTAAATGTCTGTCCAGATCGACAGACAAATAATCAAGAGGGTCGATAAATTTAAACCATAGTCTGCCTGTTATTGTGCCGGTAATTAAAAACTTCACCTATAATAGACCTCTAGATATGCAGCAAATATTCCATGGGGACACAATATGCTATAGACCGAAGATAATAAGTTATAATGTAGCAAATTCCTAGAAAGGTAAATTTATGATAAAAACATATTTCTCTTACCCTTATGCGCATCATATTATAAAGTTGTTGTCTGTGCTCGATCTATATTTTCTAATCAAAAACTTTCAAGCAAAGACCTGTTGTTCATCAGCTGTAAGCTTTGATCAAATTAGTGAATGGTGTCCTTGACGTACAGCTGACGTAATCAAATGGTGGACATTACAGACATTACAGACAATACACCAATTTCAACTCAAGGTATTCTTAACATTTACACATTTAAAATGTAAGTATATAAGCTTCCCACTTCCTGAAGAGAGCTGATTTCAATATCTTTAAATGTGACTGACAGTATTTGAAAAAAACAACACTTGCTACAAACTTTCTTTTTTTTAAATGACAAAAATGAAAACTGTCATGTTTTTAAATAAATAAAATGAATTAAATTCACTTCATGGAATGTAACCTAATTCTCATGATTTTGCGTAAAAGTAGGAAAAATTGGAATAGATAGGGGTAATTTATTTCAACTTTTGAACATGATGAAAGTCTCTTATTTTCGGAAATTTTTTGTAAATTTGTATTTATCATGTTTATTACACGACCAAACTAAGCTAGGAAATAATCATATGAAACCTGCAATTGTATCCATTTTGTTCTATTAAATGTCCTTAAATATTTCCTAATTGATCAACCATATAATTTGGTACTTCTTCAGGCTAAAGAATGGTATCAATTCTCCTGTACGGCTGTAACACATGACAAATTGAAGCGTTTTTTGTATGAATGTCATGTACCTGGATAGGCTTCCTACATAACCTGACTGAGGAAATACAGAAGGTTTTAGCAGCTTCTGAACAGTGGTCTACTCCAGGTTTTCATAGTGTTTGTTTTTAGCTCACTGGGACAAACGTACAGAGAGCTGTAGCGGTCAGCCGGGTTCGATCACCGGTGGCCAGATAGCTCAGTTGGTAGAGCACCTGACTAGAGATTCAGGGGGCCCGGGTTCGAATCCCGGTCTGGTCCGTTGCATTTTCTCCCTTCCTGTTACAGAGCTATTGTCATGACCTCAGTGTCAGCATCGTCACACTTTATGGAAAAATCTTTAATCTAAATTGGCTATATCTTTTGATCCAAGGGGATAGAGCTTTGAAATTTCACACATAGATTTCTTTCATTTGGCACCAAGGCTCTTGACCTAGTGACCTTTACCTTGGACTTTGACCATCTTATCATAAACTTTAACCTTGACTTTATATCTTTTGAACCAGAGGTGAAAGGATAAGTAGAGTCAGACACTTCCCTGCTCGTCTTTTGACAACTCTTGTTTAAATGCATACTATAAAATTTTACCAACCTTCCTATTGAAGACTTTCACACTTCTTTTATCTGATCTGAATTTTCAGAGATTTTTTTTCTCCAAAACCAACATGGGGACCTTATCTTTATTTGGTTTGCATCATTTCATTCTTGGTTGACATATATCAGGCATAGTTTTACTGCCTTAGACAAACATTTTCAGCTAGTGTATTCTAATTTTCTTAAACTCTCATAATTTCAGCAGGTAAAATCTGCGGAACTGCATGTGAATGATTTTTGCAGTATCCTTGGGAGTACTGTGGATTATTTTTTCAATATCTGTGGGTTGTTTTTGTATAGTTTAACGTCCAGCTCGAGAATTTTCACTTATAGAGATGTCATCATTGCCGGTGAAGGGCTGCAAAATTTAGGCCTATGCTCGGCCATTGAGCAGGGAGGGATCTTTATCATGCCACACCTGCTGTGACACAGGGCCTTGTTTTTTGCTGTCTCATCCGAAGGACTGCCCCCATTTAGTTAACACCTACGAAAAGCAAGGGGTACTCAGAGGACACTAACCCTGATCCCCACGGGAGCAATATCTGCAGGACTGTGGATGATTTTTTTCAGTTACTGTAGGTAATTTTTTTTCTTCTATTGAAAAGTTAAATATATTCAATACTAATCAAGACTTATAATTATCCAACATTTGAGACGTCATATGGGGAAAAAACCTAAGTTTTGAATCAATTTTCCTTGTGACCAATACATTTTTTTCTTACTTCAAAGTCCTTTCTTCAAAAATTGTTGTGTAGTGTTTACTTTGACTTGCCTCAGACATTTCCCACAGGAGCAATGTTCTTAAGGATGTAATCATTTTCAAAATATCCATGGGCTAAATGATAATTATCCATCACGCTGTTCTTTAATGCAATATCAGTGTCTTCTACCACATTGTCTGTCATCCATATTTCCATCAGTTACAAGTTCTTTAACCGGTATAATTACATGAATACAATCAGCTATTGCATAGCACAGCTTATCTAACTCCCACTTAAACTTTCAGTAGTATGCAATCAGTTTCTGAGTTCAAAGTTCAAAACAGACATATATTGTAATAGTGCCACCCCCTGGCAATCTACGAATGGTTACAGAACGTGTCCTATTCAGTTTGTTGTTTGCCATTTGAGAATTTTTCACAAGTGTGAAGAAGTTACCAGCTTAAGAAGTAGGTACAGTTTCTACAGTCATCTGGCCCAAAATATTGATGATTTCACTTGGAGCTCAAATCCAGTAAATGGCATTCAATTAAGGAATAGTTTAGCAAACCCAAAATTCACTCAGTTTGATCAGCAAAATGATTTGTGTCATATATATGACGAGAGCTTGAAGTTGGCATAAAATTGCAAAAATGCCATTTTCAATGAAAATATCCACAAATTCAGGTAGTTTCCTTTTAGAAAACATACAGCGCATGCGTCGAGCAAATTTATATTGAAGCATGTTTTTCATCTCAAAATAATACACAATATATATCATTTTCATTTTGCTCGACAAATGCGCACATCTTTTCCTGAGCAATAATTTGTATGACATTTGACAGTTTTCAGGCTTATTTTGAGAAAAAGGCGGGAAATGTCTTATTCATGATGTCATAATGCTATCCATTTAGGACTATCATTCTGATTTTGTTGACATAGTATACCTGGCATTTATTTTACTTTCTTAAAACGCTGATTAAGGTTAATTCCAGACACATTTTATAGAGAGAAATTTTTTGGGCCTTTTTATGTATACAACCGTACCTTTTTCTTTAGGTGACACAAAATTTGTCCAATGCATTGCATCATGCATGGCACTAAAGAACCATAGCTGCAGTTGTTTTTATTGTGTCACCACCTACTGTGACCTTGGTTTTCAAGGACTCATCTGAAAGGCTCATGACTTCTAATGCCTGCAGACTCTTAGTAAGGGAACAGTCACTACTTATTTTAAACATCTTTTAAAAGTTTGATGCTGCTCCAGAAAAACTGACTTCCGCAGCAAGACTGCAGTATTTTCTTTTGAAATTAAATAAAGGATGAATCAATCATTAGAGTGCAAAAAGGTGGAGGAATTATGATATCCACCATGATAGCTTGTGTAAATCAAATTCCTAAATGTAAGCAAACAACACTAAATCGCTGATCATCTGTTATTCTTGTAAATAACAAGTGTAATTTTCATATTTGACACCTGGCTAAACTATCTAAAAAGTGTGATATACCATAATTCCTTGCACATAGTAGGCAGAGATTAGCACGACAAAAGTCATTCCAAATAAAAATTACATGACTACACTCATCGTGCATCACCAACAGTTCAGATTCGTTGCAGTGCAAATCTCATCGCACCCAATCAAAATAAATGCAGTAGTTATTCATAAATTATTTTTCAAATACATATATATATAATGTCAAAAAATATAAATGTAAGGAACGATTATCTATATAATAAAAATGTAAGGAACGAATATCTATATGATAGTTGTTTTTTTTTTTATGGTACAGTGTAGATATGTCCGCATAATCGGCTTCACTAAAGAGAAAAACTTAATTTAATCCTGAAATCAATACCGCCACGTTTCCAGTGGTGTTGAATTTTTTATGTGACTAATTGATTAATTCTGTATATTATTGGAATACTGCATTTATACATACTAATGTTGAAGGACAAGCAGATGTTAACTATAGGGCTTGCCAAATCACCTTCAATGTGAAGCTTTAATCAAACAACTGTTACAGTAGTTAGGGCTATACAGACCATGGATATTGGCCTGGGTAGCTCAGTGGTTAGAACACCTGACTAGTGATGCAGGGGTCCGGATTCGATTCCCGGTCCAGCCAAAGATTTTCTCCTCTCTCCTATATAATACTATATTTGGTGCTGTTGACCACCCCTGTACTGCAGGTTGTCCTGCCAGGAGCGAAATGAACCTAGGAATTGTGTGTGTCTTCGAGGGTGAAGAGAAGTTACGGAGGGAGGAATGTAGTAGTTAGGGCTATACAGACCGTGGATATCGGCCTGGATAGCTCAGTGGTTAGAGCACCTGACTAGTAATGCAGGAGTCCCAGGTTCGATTTCCGCTCCAGCCAAATATTTTCTCCTCTCTCCTATATATACTACACAGCATACAGTACGTACTAAACCAGAAAATAATTTCATCAAATATTATGTAAATTCTGGGATGAAAATTAATTAATAAATTTAAATTTCAAAAAAATAAATAAATGTTTATTGGGTATATATACATACATACAAACATACATACTTCAATACCAAGGATAACCCATGAAAGCTCGAATGATTATTTCCAATGGGGTCCTGTTAATGACGCACAGATGTTAGCACTACGGGGTCATTCATGTGGGAGGAAACCATAGTACCCAGTGGAAACCCACGTGTCCGAGCAGGTGATCGACATTCCCTCTCATATACAACCACTGCCGATCACAAGGATCAAACTCGGGCTGCAGCGGTGAGAAGCAAGAGCGCTACCTCTGTGCTACCTGGACACCAATTACTTGATAACTGTGAGTGATAACCTCGGTCTATATCATCCTCTGATGAAATCTGGCCTCAACAAAATCTGTGATGTTGTTACAAGATACATGTATTCATAATAATAATATTATATATTTACATTTCCAATGTTTTGGCCTTTAATATATGTTTACAAATTGTACCTATAGCCATTTCCTCATGAATGTGCTGCAATTTTGAATATTTCGCTTTTGAATTTTGATGAATATAGTACGTCAATTTTCACAGCTGGGAATTCCAACAAAAATTAAAGTAGAATTTAAAAATTAAAAATAGATTTTATTTTTGAAAATAAATGAATAAGTCACTTGTTAAGACATTTAAGAAATAAATTTGATTTTTGAAAATATGTGAAAGTTACGAACTGCAAGGCTTCATGCTGGCCTAATTTTCACAAAGTCCTAACACACTTCATTAAGTATACAAGTGTGAGGCATTGCAGTTCATACCCTCATGTATTTTCAAAAATTAAAATTATTTCTTAAATATACATGACAAGGAAAAAATGTGACTAATTCATTTATATGTTTTCACAACCTTGTCAAGTTCACTATACATTAATATGTATTTTTAAAAACTACAACTTCCCTGTAAATTAGTATACTATAGTATATAGACAAAAAATTTTATCAACACACTGTATTTGATATTAATATACACATCTGTAAACATCTATAGAGACATATACATGTAGAAATTTATTTTTCATCAGCTTAACCAATTTATACCCTAGCTGGCTTTGTCAAATGTATCCCAGGTAAATATAGTGTATTAGGTTAATTATCATGGGTAAATTACAACTAGAGTCCACACAAATAAATGAGAAATTGAAAACCATCCCTAATCAGTTTCAATCTTGTGTATATAAATTGTAGTCTAGTTTTATACACAATGACAACACATAATACGTACCGTTAACTGTCTGTTTCAGATTCTGACTGATAAATACAATCCTCGTGCCTTTCTCCTCCCTGAAAGCTTAACAAGCTTACATATAACGATGACTACATAATATGCTGGGATAATTTAGGAAGCTTTTTCTCCCAAATCTGTCAATAATCCATCTTCTCCAATATAAAAACAGAAAGTGTTTCAGTTCTGACCTACAACAGGAAGATTTATCATGCTAGATATTCCTTCCAAAAGATGTTAAAGCTTTCCAGAGATGTTAAAGGAGATAAATTGTTTTTTGTACTAACGCGAAGGACAACTCATGGTAACTAAAGAGATGATAGTTTGATCACGTTTTTGGTTTTTTTATATAATGGATGGAATAACATGTGACTAATCACAGCTCATGCCTTTGTGTGTGATGTAATATTCAGCATCATATTGGCATACAGTGACTTGAATTCATCGATTTCAATCATAACATAATTTTGAGAATCTATATACACATCATTTTGCTACTATTTTCAAAACTTTGCAAATTTCCAGACCTGTTAACATTTATATATTGAAATATACTGAAAGATAGGGAGGTGCTGGTGGAGTATGTAACATTTGTTTACTTTGTAGTTTTGACAAGGACTATGGAAATTGCAAAGTGTTGTGGAATAATTACTTTACTCTTACATTTCTTGAAATATAGAATTGTACGCTTTGATCTAAAGATAAAATGAAACCATATCGAATGAACACAATTGTTTGCTAACATAATTAAATCTGACACATAACGTAACCCCGTAGATTAGACCTTAAATACCAACTCTTGATAATGCAATGTGTAGAAAGGATTGACAATCATTTGGATATGAAGTATACAAAGTACCTGATTACCCCCACAACTCAACCTTCCCCACCCCTTACCCCTACCTCCTTTTCCGTGTGTTGAACTGATGCAGTCCGAATTTTCTGGAATGTTGTCAAACTAATTAAGCAACATTTGATGATGATTGAATGCCACTTGACATCATTGTGTGAAACTGACAAGTACAAGAAACAAAGCCTTCTGTTAGGTCCACAGAGAATTATGTAACGCTAGCAGAGCTCATTTCCTCTGTATCTGTGCAGGCAGTACTTTTTCTTATAATCAGTAATACGATAACAGAGTATAGCGTCATTATTGTCTGTCATTCATACAAATGTTACACGCGATATAGCTTTCTATTAGTTCATTGTGTTAATCATACACAAAATGTAT